>NC_044503.1:4821207-4873707 GCF_902362185.1 Chanos chanos | reverse complement strand
TACTGTCCCTCACTGTCTGACAATACTACATATACACATACATGTACACAAATATATAGACACACACACAAACCCTGCTGACCTACTGTCCCTCACTGTCTGACAACACTGTATGGATATATACACACACACAAACATGTACACACACACGCACACAGTCAAGTGTTGCAGACCAGGCAGATGAGTAAGTCTATCCATGAAAGAAAAGAGCTTTCAGGTCCAGGGACAGCATTTCACTGTCCCTCACTGCTCAAAATCACCACACACACACACACAATCAATTTGGGGAGAAGCACTTATGTGGTTCTGATTTAAAAAAAAAAAAAAAAAAAAAGTTTAATAAGTGGGATAAACTCAGCTGTCACGTGTTTTCTGCCATGTCTTACAACAGCCGTAATATACATTTTTTCCCCTACCTATCCAGTTTGTTTTTTTAATAATTCATATTAAGTATAGGAATGGTCGTTAACCACACTTGCTCTTATAGCTCTTATATCGTCATTTGCAGTCACAGGGGAGGTTGTCAGATTTGCCTTAATTGTTTATCACAGTAAACACTTACATATGTAAAACATATATAATATATGTATATATATCTGTTTATGTACAAATGCATTTGTGGGACACACACACAGACTCCATAGGTGCCACTGGTGTCTGTGAGAATGAAAAGCTGACTGACCTTTACCAGTGCATCGTTTATAGCTGACGTTGAACGTTTACCCGGGGGGGGGGGGACACCCCTTCATCGTACATTCTGTAATTCAGTTCGTTCCTTTGTTTTATTCCTTTTTGTTCAATTCTCCCTTTTTCGTCCGCCGCAGTCAGGACGTGGAGGATGACGAGGATCTGCCGGCGGAGGTGAAGATGGAGCGAGAGCGAGAGCGGCGCGTGGCGAACAACGCGAGGGAGAGGCTCCGCGTGCGAGACATTAACGAAGCCTTTAAGGAGCTGGGCCGTATGTGTCAGCTGCACCTGAGCAACGACAAACCCCAGACCAAACTACTCATCCTTCACCAGGCCGTCAACGTCATCCTCAACCTGGAACAGCAAGTCAGAGGTACACACACACACACACACACACACACACACACACAAACTACTCATCCTTCACCAGGCCGTCAACGTCATCCTCAACCTGGAACAGCAAGTCAGAGGTACGCACGCACACACACACACACACAAACTACTCATCCTTCACCAGGCCGTCAACGTCATCCTCAACCTGGAACAACAAGTCAGAGGTACACACGCACGCGCACACACACACACACACACACACACACACAAACTACATATCCTTCAGCAGGCTGTAAGCATCATCCTCAACCTGGAATAAGTCAGAGGTACACACTCACACACACAAACACAAACCAAACTACATATCCTTCAGCAGGCTGTAAAAGTCATCCTCAACCTGGAACAAGAAGTCAGAGGTACACACACACACACACACACACTCAGACAACACTGAAGAACAAACTCTCCCCAGGTGAACTGCTTCAACAGATTTACTCTGATATCCGTTTTATCCCCCCCCCACTCTGTGTTCAGAACGCAACCTGAACCCCAAAGCCGCGTGTCTGAAGCGCAGAGAGGAGGAGAAGGTCTCAGGTGTTGGAGAGTCTCAGATGCAGTTGTCGGGCTCACATCCTTCCCTGGGTGGAGACGGACACAACCCCGTCACACACATGTCCTAACCAGGTAAGACTCCGCCCCACACAGGCTCTCTGTGCCCACATGACAGGTCAGAGACACGCTGTTCACCCTCAGATAGACAGCGGCCGTGTGATGTGTATGAAAGAAAAATATTCTGGACGCTAAGTCCGCCCGCGACGACGGAATGCTAAGCAGTCATGTGGTGGCTTTTCTTCTCGCAGGTCCAATGGAGTTTTCCAGCGGAGTTATCGGAAAGATGTGGCCTTCATCTCCACTTCCATCATTCACCTGGCTGCGTGTGTGTGTGTGTGTGTGTGTGTGTGTGTTAGTGTGTCTGTGTGTGTGTGCGTGTGTGCGCGCGCGCATATGTGGGTATTTACGTGTGTACACGCGTGAACTGGTGTAAATGTGCTTCAATGAAACGTAAATGTACACACACACACACGCACGCAAACAAACATACATACGCGTGCACACACACACACACACACGCACCCTGCCAAAAGTGACTCAGCCAACTCTTATCAGCCACAGTCTTGACCATAAACACCAGCGTAAATGTGAAGAACTCTTTCTCTCTCTTCTTTTTTTTTTTTTTTTTTTTTTGAAGTTCCTTAACATTTTCTTTTTTGGCTTCCATAACTTGATGGAACTCTTGAAGAGTTGAGCTTGAACCACACCTGGGCATACAGACATTGAAGGAAGAGACATTGTGAGGGAGGAACCGCTGCCCTGGGAGCTTGAAATCCGAGCGAATTTGAATGAAACTCAATGGATGTTCCCCCCTTTTTTTTTTTGTCTTTTTTTTTGGGGGGGGCTCCCGGGTGTCCAGGCAACAGTGCTTCTATCATCACTGTCCTCTCCTTTGTTTTATACTCCTAGATCCCACTACAGACTTCTGTTTGTCTTTCTCTCTTCCTTTTTTTTGTCTTTCTCTATACTGCCAAGCGATGCGCAAGAGAGACAGACCCTATCAGAAGTCTAGGTTTAATCAAAGGATTCGTGCCTACTTGTGTTTTTATACAAAGACGCTGAAGCAGACGGCTCACTCGTGTGGAACAAATTTGTTTGGAAGTTGCTTCTGTATGAGGAGAATTTTTCTTTCTTTTTTTTTTTTTTTTTTTTTGGATAATGTAGTTTGTCATTCCCTACATGAAAAGGTACAAACAGTCTTATGTATGCGTCATGGAAGCAAAACCATGCTGTGTGGGATTTGTGTGTGTTGTTGTTGATGTTGTTGTTGTTGTTGTTGTTATTGTTGTGGAGAAATGTGTTTGAAGTCGAAGCTGGCTCCATTTCTCCATGACGGGAGAATCAAGAGCTCAGGGGTAAGAGAGACTGATTTTCGCCGAAATTAAGCGTCACGCTGACCGTCGATTATAGAGCGAAGAACTTTTTTTTTTTTTTTTTCCCCTCTTTTCCCTCCCCTTCCCAAAGCAGTTCTTCCCATTCAGAAACGTAAGAAAGTGCGTGTGTGTGTTTTTGTAAGCTTCATGTAACTGACTGCTGTCGGAATGTAAGACTACATCTCTCCGCTGACCAGAGGAAATGGTGTGAGCCTACACCTCCCCCCTTTTCCATTTTCTCCTCTTCATCTCTTACCCCCCACGTCTGCTGGCCAACGCTGAGTATAGTTCTTATGATATCCCACACACACACACACACACACACACCCCCACCCACCCATTTCATCATCTCTGGGTCTAGGGTATGCTCTGCCCCTGAACACAGGACAGTGTGTGGGTACAGTTGCCCGTCACCCCTCCCCTCTGTATGTTGCCATAGCGATCTAAGCATAGGCTTTATAAATCCTCCCATCGGGATTTTATATAGATGTTGAGTTTGAGGACAGGTACCCCCAAAAACAAAAACAAAACAAAACAAAAAAAACCCTAAATGAATTTCTCTTCACCCCATATCACCGCATGCTTAACGGATGGAGAGCATGTTGACGCATCACAACCAGTTTCATATCTGAATGTTTTTTGAAGAGTCTGGAGAGAAAAAAAACAAACAAAACGAAAGATTGTCAGGACGTGTGTGTGTGTTCGTCCTTATGCTTGGGGAAAAAATCTTTTCGAGTGTCAGAAATCTCATTCATCAGCCTGCCCAGAATGCATTTGTAAAGCTATGGATGTCATTTCAACTTGATCAAAATTTGAAATATATATAAATATATATATATATATATATAAATATATATATTTTTGTTAGTCTATACAATGTAGATTTTTTTAATTAAAAAAAAAAAGTCAAAATTCTTATTAGTTTGAAGTTTTAGAATATATAGTGGATGTTAGAGAGAAGAAATGCATACAATAAAATGAATTACATTTTTTTTTTTTTTCCTAAGGTCACTTACTGTTTTACCATCAGTGTTTCAACTTGTGAAACAGTTAACTGTCAAGTAACATGTCATTTCAAAAGAAAATATTGTGAAAATGTTCATGTTTTGACATTTTGGTTGGTTAATAATGAACGAACCGAAAGGATTTATCTAAAGCATGGGCATCTCAACAGATGTTTGAGGGTATTCATTTTGTCGAAAAATTATAGATTTTTGAAACATTTCAGTTACCAAGTCTTTTGTTTTCCTTTTTATAATCAAATTGATTGATAAATAAACAACTGCCTGTAACACAATTTATGTTAGATTGCAATGTTTTAATTGGATGGCGGTGTTTATAAATTTAAGCTTGACAACAGGACTGAACTTTCTACACACTAACTGCCAATACCCAACTGGTTTTGAATGTACCTTTTGAGTATAGATCAACTTCCCTGTTCATTTCTGGTCCAGTTACGTTGTTGTAACTTCATTTTTGACTCTGCTTCAGTTTGAACATGGTTTAAGCTGCCAATATATGGTTTGGATTGGCTAGGGTCCATGTTTTTTGTGGACAAATACAGTAACATTGGATACAGTGTTAATTCTTATGGAACAAGACCCAGCACAGATATGAAGTATCAACATTTCACCAGTAGGGGGAGATGTAATTGATTTCTGATGGTCTCTTGGAGTTTTTTTTTTTTTTTTTTTTTTTTAAGGAGGGGTATAAGATACGACTTTTGAAAGATTAAAATTGTGGCCTTTGCATTCTCAAGACTGTCATATTCTGAGAGTGTTGCCTTATCAGTGCCTGAATGATTTTTTTTTTTCTTTCTTTCTTTTTTTTTCCCAATGCATTAAACAACATGTATTGCTTAGATCAGGAAAAGCTTATTTTTAACAGCTGTTTCGCCTCTCAGCGGAGTCATGGGCGTCTTCAGTGTATGTAATTAAACATTTACAGTTTGTTTAGGTCTCTTGTTAATCTTTTTTTTTAATTGGACTGGGTTTGTACTGCCCCTCAGTTAATGCTATGGGGAACAGCTTATTAAGTGTAAGAATCATTTTGTGTGTGTTTGTGTTTTTGTTTTTTTCCACTTTTTCCATTCAGTCCTTAGTTACCTGTCTGCCTCTTGACACTACTGGGGTATAGGATGAGTCTATTTCTAAATCAGTTCTGTGTTCTGTCATCCCTGACACCCCCCCCACCCCTTCCCCCATTTGCAAATTCATACTGGAAAGAGTGTTTGTGACATTGACAGCAGGTGATTCATCCTCTGCCAATATTTAAAGTCTGTTTCCACCCTGCTGTGTGTTTAAATATGAAAATATGTTGAAATATTTACTTTAAAAGTCTGCTGATTAGGTTTTTGTTTTTGTTTTTTTTTTTTCCTTTTCTTGAAAGATGTTGCTGGTGGATGGACTGACTAATTGACATTTTCGTGAGAGTGAGAGAGTCTGCATATGTGTTTAAAAGGCTTCATTCAAGGACTTTTTTTTTTTCTTTTTGGCTTTTTTTTTTTTTTTTAAGGCAGAAAAAAATGTCCATGAAGAAGTGGAAGTGTCTCATTTTTATAATGAAACATTCTCTCTGAATGTCAGTTTCTCTGTGTGTGCGTGTGTGTGTGAGAGAGAATGACTGCAAGTTCATTGTGATGCTAGCATGCATTTAACCCTGTCCTGCCCCCCCCCCCCCCCCCAAGTACAGACACACGCTGTTTAAAAAAAAGAAAAAAAAAAAAAAGAAGAACCTGCCATCCAACACTTGCAGTAGGGATTACGAACAACACTGCTGTAGTGTCTTCAGAGTGCCTCCAAAATGTGTCCTTTTTTTGTTTGTTTTTCTTTTTGTTTTGGTTTGTTTTTATAAATATATATATAAAGTAGGTATTGAGAAGTGTCTTGTATATAACTGTAATGTAGCAATAAATGTGCCATTTTTAATAACAGAATTATACATTTTTTCCAATGTCTGGCTTTGAATCTTGTATTACCTAAAACAGAAATGAGTCAAATAAATGAAAACATTGTAATAAAAAATATTATAGTTTGGTAATTGTTATGTGTGTTTCCCAACGTAGTCAGAATTTAACAAAGCAAACAAAAATCTTTAGTTTATGTAGGGGGAAAAAACAGGCAAAGACTGCTCATGCCCAGTTGCGTTACTCAAGCTTTGTCATCTGCAGTAGAGTTCATTTAAACGTGGAAAAAAGTTAGCGATGCCACATGCAAGAAAAGGTTTTGCTGAAACGGTGGGTGACACTTAAACATGATCCGTGTAACCTTGTCCTTAATATTGAACCCGCAGGAAGAATACCGTCAACTGTCGCGTTTGTGCCCCTACCGTCAGGTTAAGATCGTTATTGAGACGTCGCTTTGAACGAACCAATAGGTGGCGCCACTGAGCATGTTTGCCTGTGTCAACTAAGGTCACGTTAGGTGAATCTGATCGTATGGACAGAAAGAGAACAAATTCACGCAAATACACGTTCCCCAATAAAATGTATACACAATCATTCGATTTACTTTACGTATCGATGTCTTAAGGTGCAATTCCGACTGACACGGATTCATCACCAACCTTTTATCGTTATAAGGAAGCCCAGTCAATGAATGAAAAATAAACTACATTTTAACAACAACAGAGCATGTTTTTTGCTATCTATGAGTGTTTACATAATTGCGAACGACTCCATCGCTTCCTCTCGCAACAACCGCTTTGTTACAGGTACATTTCAGGAAACTACCAGAATTTTCTATCTGGCATGATCGTAAACAGCTCGGGGTCCTGAGGAAGCCATTTAAAATCGTATACATGAGTAACTAGTTTGGAAGGTCAGAGACAAAATGCAAAAGATACTTTCCAAATTCATTGGACCAAAATATGTCGCCATCGTCAGGACGTGGTAGGTTAAGTAAGAATCTTATGCTTTTAAGGTAATGCGATTGATTATTCTGAAAGTTTAGTAGTGTTATAGCCATGTCCTTTTGCAGGAATGTGTAGCTGCCGTTTTTGAGTCAACAAGATTCGAGTCTGTTTGTAAATACATATTAATAGCGGTAAATATTATCATTAATTTCATAACTGACAAACACCGATCATTAACTTAGGTGTATCAGCTAATGTTAGTAGACCTGCCTCTCAGGTTCAAACGATCAAGCCGTCAGAATGTTAACAACTGTCAAAATGATCACAACCTTTTCTCCACTTGACATCTTAACAGAAATCTTGAACTGAGGTGGAGGGTGTTGCACTAACGATTTTAACTGCCATTCTGTTGCTAATATCTTAAAATGGCCCTAAATCGGTTTGCAGAATAAATTCAATACTTATGTTTTCATAGTTCCCTTTTGTGCTATATACCAGTTACACTTGTTTACTAACGGACGTGACACTTCACAATTATCTTAGTTTTCACACAGCGAACCATATCATGGTACATTTGTGATGAGGAACGTAACATTTTAAGATCCATCAGTGCGGAAATAATGACAATGTGTGTGCTTTTTCTTTCTGCCAAGGGTTCCAACACTGGTGGGCTGGGGCGCGGTAGCTGGCGTGGGACTTGTGCACTTCACAGACTGGCGACTGATCTTGGACTATGTGCCTTACATTAGCGGCAAATTCAAGAGAGATGAATAATTTAGCCACTTTTATGGCATAACATTGTAAGTGAGTTTAACTCTTGACAGAATGCGATTGCCTCCTCTCGGGTAGTGATTCTGTCACACAGGTGCAGTTTCAATGGATAGGCCATAGATGGCACGAGATTGCAGGGTCAAGTTAGGCTAGTACACTTTGCCCCTTTTTTTTTCATTCGTCAGACGTGCCAAGTCACATATGCATATGATGTAGACCGACATCGATGGACTTGTCACAGTCAGTTAAACGGATCATAAAACGATTGATAAATCAGATGAGGTGTTTCGTTGTTGAGATTTTGGACCTTGCAGGAAACTGCTTAGAAACAAAGTGTGGACATTGTAGAGGTCTCTTATTGTTTGCTATATTTAATATGGAAGACTATTTACGAACTTGTGCACTGTTTTATAAGTCTAAGATGCCAGGACGGTCTCCTCTAAGTGCTTAATGACTGTCTCTTTCTGTCTTCATATCCGCCTGCTTGCCTGCATGTCTTTCTCTCTGTCCCCGTGCCTGCCTGAACAGAAACGCAGCCAGAAAATGGAAACGGGTGGAGTGCTTGGTCTGTTCACTGTGACCGGACACAACGAAAACGAATCTGAACTTGTACAGTGGACACAACGTGATGTCGTATTTGATGTTCTGTTCCTTTGTTATTTATGTGAATAAAGAGTTCATTTATCTATAGATGTGTGTACGTCTCCGGGTGACGTCATTTATGCAACAATTACAAATACGTGTCAAACACAGAGAAAGATTAATGTATAGAGAACATTACTGATAGACTAAATAATCCTTACAGTGATCTTTGGAGAAGGATCAAACGTATGTGATTACCACTGGAGAGCACCCATCAGTATCACAATCACAACAAAACTGGATTATAACGCACTCTTTGTCACTTACTGTTATTATATCGACTAGGGAGAGTGTGTTGAGACAGAGGTAGCTGAACCACCCATGCGTTGTCTACTGTCCCTTCGAGAGTTTACACTATAGGCACAATTAACGAAAAGGTTTATTCTCAGCTGCCGCCGAAGTTGAGGCCTTGCAGGACCGAATCAGTGTATTAGTGCAGTCATGATCAGCTAAACACATGGTGTTCCGCGAGCCCCGATCTCGCCCCACCTGAGAGAGCAGATGAATGACCCATCACTCAGCCATCAATGCTTCCTATGCATTCTATGTGTGGCTTTTTGGGGAGTGGGAGTTAATCAAATCGGATAGGAAAACCTGAGGACTTTCTGGGAGAAGGGTGAATTGTAGAACAAAACTATGAGATGGACGTTGTGCTCTCAGCAAAACAGTGCTATTATGAATGAAATGAGGATTATGAATTTTAAGAAAAAAAATCCGTTTTAAACTGTTCGAATGTCTTTTCACAGTGAAAATAAAGCTTGCAAAACTTATTACTCCCCCCTCCCCCTAAACTGTGAATGTTGTGTACAGCGCAACTAAGCCTTGAGATTAAGTGGCGAAGAATTGGTTAGTTTAAATAGAGTGCATGATCTCTAACTGAAAAGCAAAACAAAAAAGGTAGTGTTTATTCTTCATCACGAGTCATCGTATCTGCCTGGAGAAGAGTGCCTTTGTCTCTCATTAACAGTTCTAATCTGACATCGTTTCCCTGCATGCGCGGATAATGTGTTTCATTTGTTTCATAGGAAGGGGGGAGGGGACAGAAAGTGGAGGATAGAAGAGGGGATTTAACATTCACCAAAAACGGAGAAACCGTGACAGAACTCAAGATGGAGAAAAACGAGTGAGTAGAAAACCTAAAAATACCCGATTCCATGAGTAGGTCATTCTTTTAACACCTTCGCTTTAGCATCCTCATCGTGCCGTTTAAAGAGGAGGAAATCAGTTGTGTGTGTATGCGTGAGTGTGTGTGTTTATGTGTAACCGATCATTTCAGAACCCATTGAAAGCTACCGGGCGCACGAGCAAATTGTGTTACCGGGTACACAGCTATGTCAGAATAATGTTTTGGAGAATTGTCTGTAGATTTATATAGATTTATGGTTCGTGATACACAGCATTCGTTAAATGAAAGTTTTCGGCAGGTTATTCCGTCTTTATAATAAGCTGTAACAGGTATGCTATCAAGTGAAGCTCTGACAATTATGTAGGCTACTCAATGAGCTAGGCTAACATTGATAGTGAGATGGTTCGCCTTACAGTTAATTAATATAACATTGTAATGAGGTTGTAATGAATTATCCTCTTGCAATTTCTCTTGTCATTCTGAAACTACGGCGCTATACTGTTTAATGTGGTTGGCACAGTTGCGTTCAATGTTATATTAATAGACGAATATTCGATGGGGTCTTATTCGATTCTGACACAGTTCGCTATGTTGGAATCAACTCGCTGAAAATCCTAGATCTGACATTCATTTTATGTAACTTCAGCGTTCATAGAAAATTAATCAACAGCGTCCAAATGGGAGATTTAAAGCCTGCCTTTCCCTGTTTAAATCGTTATCTTAATCGTTACTATTGCGATAATTTTACGGTCCACATCAGAGAAACCAATGGTAAAATAGTTTGTGTAACAGCACACTGAGGTAGGTTTAATGCACAGTCCCACTGTAAATGTAACTGTATACTTTCAAGCGGATGTATCCTTCACTGCCCTCCAGAGACAAGTAAGCGGTGATGAGGCTCATGTCACGGCGGAATGATTTGCATAGCAACAAAGCAGCATTGTGCTGTCGATGAGGAATGTAGTACTTTTTGATGAGGGATACTGGGGCCTACATTTTTTAACGGTCTGATACATTGAAGTGTTTTCAGTTTCACGCAATAAATAGCAAGGAAGAGGGCTTTGAAAGTCGTCTTCATATACAAGGATAAGACGCGGGGAGGCATGGAAAGGAAAAGGTGGGAGTGCTCGGCTCTCCCAAAGGGCTGGATAAGGGAAGAAGTGACCAGAAAGTCGGGTTTGTCTGCGGGGAAAAGCGATGTCTATTATTTTAGGTACTGAGAGAGAGGGGGGGGAGATCTTTTTTGTCAAAGACGCTCTTCCAAGAGCTCTTGTCTGAATGAGGGGGTGGGGGGGTTCATTTGGAGCGGGAATGAGGGATTATTGGGAGCGGTGGCGGGAATGAATGTAAAGTTTTTTCCCCCTTTTGAGTTGTTATTCAGATGAATGTTGGAAAAACAAAAAACAGAATCGACTATCTCTGTTTTTAGCAGAAGTGAGGAGGAAAGCAAGGATCAGAGGCGCGAGAGGGGGGAGTCGGGTCGCGTGTTTAGTTTGTGGTAGCGTATTGTTTGTTTTTTATATATATGTACACTAATTTAACTCCATTTTATGGTGCCAATCAGTCTCAGGCACGTGCTTGCCTCTGCTTTACCGCGCTGACAGCTACAGAAGTTTGCCATAAGTTTGCATGGTTTGTCATCAAGCACGAAGTATTCATAACACCGTGTGTCTGTGTGTTCTGAGAAATCATCCTTGCATCACATGGACAGAACCGAAGGCTACTAACTTAACCATATCAACACACGGACTTCTTTTTCAGCCTGCTTATGAGTAGTCTTTGTTTGGGGGGAAAAGCTCGCGGAGTAGAGGAGGGGTTTAACCAGGCACCCTTGCAGTTCAGGTTGTTACGTATCAGTTACTAGGCCCGCCTTGTGTTGAACCCGACAGCTGCTTTATCCGATCGAAAACAATATTGCCTTTATTCGTCACCCAACTGAAGTGTCTTTGTGCCGGGATTCCCGAAGACAACCTGTTTAAATATAACCATGTGGTCCATTATTCCATTGACTTTGCAGATATGCAGAGAACGAAAATTTCTATTTTAAAGATTTTTTTTTTTAAATTGGACATCAACAAATACTTTTTAATTAACGACCGAAGTTATTTACAGCTTTACTTTCATAAAGTGACATCTCTACGAAGTATTCACTAATTATTAATTTGTTTAGCGTCGGTCCCTAAACAACATTATTGCGCGTGCTCATTGCCTCAGTTGTGAGCATGCTCACCAGAGGTGCTTGCCCAGTGTTGTTTTGCTTAATGGGCCTAAGTCATGGCATGCTTTCTCTTACTGTTTCAATTTCCACTCACCATTACAACAGCTTACACCATATGTGTGTGTTTATTTTTGTGCTTGTGTTTATTTGTGTGTCTTTGTGTGATGTGTGCTTTCACGAGGGTTTGTACGCAGACAGGTGCATCCAGGTGTGTGTGTGCATGTGTGCTTATGCATCACTGTGAGTATGTGTGTGTGTGTGTGTGTGTGTATCATGGCTTAGATTTTGCAGAGCTTCACAGCTTGCTCCGTTCTTCTCCTCCCCAGTCCGTCTGGAAAGAAGTTTCGGAGCAAGCCACAGCTGGCCCGTTACCTTGGAAACTCCATGGATCTCAGCTCCTTTGATTTCCGCACAGGGAAGATGCTCATTAGCAAACTGAATAAGAACAGGCAGAGACTACGCTATGACAACAGCACACAGAATAAGGTGAGACGTTTGGTTTCATCGAACAAAAAACGCCTGTCGCATTTCACACAAGCTCTCACAAGCGTTTTAATTCAATTTGACCACATGAGAATTATCCAAAATACTCCAGCATGTGAAAATTGAAATGCATTCGGCGAGAATCAACACATCACCCCATCTCACTGTGCTAAAACAATTTTACGCGAAAAATCCATTTGTACGTAGCGTTTCTGTGTGTGAACACTTTAGGCTGATGATTCTGGAATGATGATGATGATGCATGTGTAAAGCAGTTCTTGTCTCCCTCTATACCAAGCCATGTGTTACCAAACACCTGTAGAGAACATTGGGATAAAAACAGAGACACGCTGTGTCACCGAAGTGATTCCAGCTCCTTTGTATTAAGAGACAGTGATGGTATTTAACTAAACACTTATTTTGGTAAAACAGAGAGGGGATCACATTGGTGACAGTGAGGGAACTACATGGTCATTAGAGTGTTGTGGCTTTAATCTGACTGTGACAGCTCACTGCTGATGTGACCTTGAACAAGGCACTTAATCCCCTAAAGTTGATTCAGAGCTGTCGTCTAGCCTCCAGCAGCGAAGCCAGTCCTTTTGGACAAGATCGTCTGCTACACGTTGTAAACGTTGTTTTGACCGCGTTTGAATGAAACCCTCTCTCTGTCTGTACGGTATAGGGCAAACCGGACCTGAACACCTCCCTACCCGTCAGACAGACTGCCTCCATCTTCAAACAACCTGTCACAAAAGTCACCAACCACCCCAACAACAAGGTCAAGACGGACCCTCAGAAGGCTATCGACCAACCCAGACAGGTCAACCCACAGCTCGCCCCTCCGTTTCTTTACTGGTCCTATCTGTCAGTGTCGTGTCAGTTCAGACGGCTTCTGACGTTATTCTGTTGACTGTGGCGATATAATGTTTTCATTGGGCTGTTATTCAGTGTGTGTGGAATTCTGCTTGGTGGCTAGATATTGAATGAATGTAGTATTTTTCTCAACAGCTGTTTTGGGAGAAGAAACTTAGCGGTCTAAATGCGTTTGACATTGCTGAGGAACTTGTAAAAACAATGGATCTGCCAAAAGGCCTACAAGGTAAGGAAGAGCTATTTAGCCGCGGTGTCGAATTTAAATACTAGCCTTATTTCTTTAAGTTACCGTTCAAAAACACATAGCCTTACATATACTTGCATACTAGTCCTCATGTAAAAACCATGATATGGTTTTTATGATATGGTAAGAGGGGCCTGTCTCACAGCTGTATAAAAAAGTGTATTACTTACCTGTTTTCAAGTACAGTAAGGCTTTTCCTCCATTATATTAATAATAATCCTGCTTAAAGAAAGCTCTGAAGCTGTAGCTCGGCAGACGGAAGAGATGAAAGACGCTTCTGCAGTTGAGCAGCGAACGTTTTGAACGCGAAGGTCTCTCTTTGTTCGGCTTTTAGGAGTTGGTCCCGGATGCACGGACAAGACTCTGCTGTCGGCCATAGCCAGCGCTCTACACACCAGCGCCGCGCCGATCACGGGCCAGCTCTCCGCCGCCGTGGAAAAAAACCCGGGGGTGTGGCTCAACACGGCGCAGCCTCTCTGCAAAGCTTTCATCGTCACCGACGAGGACATCAGGTCCGTAAGCCGGCGCCAGGCCCGCTGCACGATTCTGGCCAATACATACGTTTCATCCCGGAGTAGACGCTCTGAAAACCATGTTGAAATGGTCACTGTTAAACGGAGTTATGTTCCGAGTATGCCCTTTTCGGATTTGCCGAACGAGCTCCTACCTTGTTTAGGTTTTTTTGTCATTGGAATAAAGGGGGGTGTATATGATTTGTATCGTCACTGTAATAATTTGGAAAATTCCAAACACACACGAGTCTGCATGTTAAACGTAACCGATGCGAACGCTACCGCTGTTCGCGTGCATCTCCAACCTAACGGGCGTGGCGTGTGGGTGTGGTTCGTTGGTGGTGCAGGAAGCAGGAGGAGCTGGTGTATAACGTGAGGAGGAGATTGGAAGAGGCTCTCATGGCGGACATGCTGGCGCATGTGGAGGAGACGACGGCTGAGAGCGACTCCTTGAAAGAGGAGGGCAACTGCAATGATGATGTGGAGGCCGTATAGCAAAGGTAGTTGTGTGAGCGCGCACACACACACACACACACACACACACACACACACAAAAAGGAAGTCATTACTAATTAAATGTGATTCATTTGGCCTAGAAAGATTGGGTAATAAGACTTTCATAGGTTTTACACGCAAGTGTTGGATTGATGTCGTGTTTTCTGTTTTGTTTGTTTGTTTGTCTGTCTGTCTGTCTGTCAGTTTGGTACGATGTCATAGTATGCATGCGATAAAAAAAAATATCTTTTGAAAAACATTTTAAACAGTATACTGATATTGAGTAGCATGCTTACCAATTTAAGTGCTTATGTCAGAACATGAACTAAAATATTATATACCGAAATATACTGAAATATTTGTTTCATTTTAAAGCTACATTGATGAAATTGTGTCTTCCTTTTGCAGGTGACTTGGATGTGTCTAAGCCAAGTGGCTTTGGAATTTCCCAACACTCTTAGAACCATGAAGACGATACCAGTCTGACACAACAGTCGATGCCTCCATCACAGTATCCATCTCCCGCTTTGACTGGCGCTTTTCACTCCACCGGTTGGGAAGACCTTTGTCACAGCACACCAGAATCATTACAGTTTTATTGCTATATGTGTTTTCTAAAAGAATATTGTGTTATAAGCTTGCAGAGATGGCTGCGTATTCACGATAAGTTTTTTTTGTTTGTTTGTTTGTTTGTTTTTCTTCTTCAAAGACTCAAAGTTTTTGTGATTTTATAGAAAAAAATGTTTTGACGACACTGTGACAATCACATCAAAAGTGTGACCGTCCCGAAAAATAAAAAAAAGTAGGTGCTAAATTTATAAATTTTTTTTTTTTTTTTTTTTTTAAAAGGATTAAGGTATTTTTCACTTTTTAGATGAAACAAGGACAGATGTTACAAGGTCACGACTTTGCAGTTTGACCTTGGATGTGGGGAAACAACAAACAACAGAATGGACTTAGTCTATTGCCTGGTTATTAATCAGTTCAAAAGAGAAAGAAAACTTCTAATTATATTTCATAAACTATTTTAATAGTGTTAAATGACTTCATATTATCGACTTTGAGTAGTATTGATTTTTTTTTCTTTTTTTTGCATTTCATTAACTGTTATATAAAAACAACAATCTTTCCTCTTGGAACAGGTCAACCATCACGGGCCAGTGCCATTCACTCTACTGATACTCTTTGGTATAAAAAACACTGTAACTAATGAGTTAACTTCAGATTTATTTAGCCTCGGTGCCGTGCTGCTAACTCGAGTCATGTTAAATTTGAGTTTGCACAAATTTAAAGAGTTGAGTCAGTAACATTTAAGTGATTCAGCCAAGACGCTGGGTATGCATAGCCCCATTTCGAGTTAACTTTTTAGATTTTCGGTGTATCTCGGAATTCTCGCCAGTAAGGTCTTTTATCACATTGTTCCTTCGCCGTCTCTTGAGGCAGTAAGTAAGTAAATATTACTGTTACCAGGCAGTAGATATTATAGATGTTTGGTATTAATTCAGAAATGTTTAGGATAGGCACGAGAGAACTGAGGGGTGAACCAGTGCCACGCAGTAAAAGAGAATTTTCTCCCATAAGCTTTTTGACCCCCATATGGTGCTTCTCCGAATTGTTCTTATATATGTATCGTTTTTTTGTTTGTTTGTTTGTTTGTTTGTTTTTTTTCTTCTGAGAGGTTCAGCAGCATTATTTTTAAAGAAGTGCAATGTGGACTGTCAGTATGGATCCCATTACACATATACAATGTCTCTGATGTATCATTTGTGATGCTGTACATTTACGTGGAATAATAAACTGATGCGTTATGGTGTCTGAGTATCAACTCATTAACTGGCTGATGTGTGTGTGTGTGTGTGTGTGTTTTTCTTCCAGATTTATAGTTTGATATGTTCTTTGATGTGATAAAGTGATCAATCAAAACGAATTCCTCTGGTCGCATCTCAAACTCAATGGTGTATGAACCAGAGGAGTGACACATTAAACCTGTATTAAATCTTTAAAGGTGACTACGTCCCTATTATAAGTGTCTGAGAGAAAGTCCAAAACCAAAATACTATTGTCTGTTGCTCTTTCTTAAGCTCTACTGGTCTATTTGGGACTGAGATTTGAAATAAGAGACCTGCAAATTCAGAAATGCCAGAGTTGACAAAAAAAAAATATCAAAATCCTTCACTGTACTACATATAGAAGACTTCAATTTCTGATCATGGTTAGTTCATTGTTGGTTTAAGAAGAAAAAAAAATAACTGCTGTTTTTTAAAAATCTTAACTGTTTAAGACACACCTTGTATCTGCCTTCACTGGGATGAGAGGTAATGAACTGAATAAATGACATTTCACCACGTTTTTGATTGACTGATTGATTTTTTACTCTTGGTGTTTGAGTTTGAGGTTGGGAGGATAACATTTGGACTTTGTCTGTCTGTGTGTGTGTGTCTGTGAAGGGGTGAAGACAGGTATAGTGTTTTTCAGTATCTGTGGGTGTGTAAGAGGTTGAAGATACTGGATCCGTTTTTATATATCCATGTACGTCTAGATATGTATATCTGTAAATATATTTATTTAGTTGCGTCTTATGTATCAAACTGCTGAGTACTCGATGAGGTATGAGATGGGGACACCAGGACTGGCCATGTCACCCTCTTGGTTGTGTGTCCTGATTCTCACTGCATTGTTGGAGATTCTCAGCGTTACCACTGTGCTAGTCACAAACATTGCGCGGAACTTCTCTGGTGCAAGAGAGAGTCCAAATTGTTTTCCTGTGGTGCTGCGAACTGGGGGTCTACAGAGCTCCCTCTCAGAGCTGAAGATGGTGCGTGAACACTTTGGCTGCTTGGCTTGTTGACATCTGGCTCAGCGCTGGGCTTCTGATGAACTGTGGATATGGATGTCCACTTCCACGGCCTGTTGGATCTCCTCTGATGTGGAATCGTTGGTTTTGACGGGATCAGTGTAGACACTGCCGTTGGGTTTCTGTAGTTCGCTTCTGAATCGGTTTCCGAGGCATGAAGATCGTTGCATGTGGGAATCTCCTCAATGTTAAAGGCCAGCGGTGAGTTTGTGTCAATGAAAGCAAAAAGTGCTGAGTCAGTGAGGCTAGCTGCAATACTCTCCAGTTTTGCAACAGATATCCAGGTCCCTGGATGGTATTCGCTTGCTTTAGTCTTGTGCTCCATCTCACCAGCACTGTTCTGGGCTTTTACCATATCCCTTGTTGTATCCACCACTGCAGAACCACGGGGTGGAGTCGGAATTTTTCCAGCACTGTTGGCATCCACAGTCAAAGCACTTGTCCTGTCAGAATTTTGTGATAGCTCTTCATCTCCTGTGACACACAGTTTGTCAGCAAGGTCTTTTACCAAACCAGTAGCAATTGCCTCGAGTCTAGCTGAAGGAATCCTAAACCCTGGGTGTCTAATTTCAGACCCATAGGCTTGCAGCTGTTGTGCGTTGGTTACAAGATCAGAATCTTGACTTTTAACAATGGAATCATTAGGGTGGCAAGTCACCTCCTGCATTCTTCCTGCCTCAGTCTTGTGCTCCATCCGGCCAATGCTGTTCTGGGCTTCTACTGTGTCCCTTGTAGTATCCAGCACTGCAGAACCAGAGGATGGAGTTGGAATTTTTCCAGAACTGCTGACATCCACAATCAAAGCACTTGTCCTGTTAGAATTTTGTGATAGCTCTTCATCTCCCATCACATACAGTTTGTCAGTAAGGTCCTTTACCAAACCAGTAGCAATTGCCTTGAGTCTAGCTGAGGGAATCCTAAATCCTGGGTGTCTAATCTGAGACCCACAGGCATACAGTTCTTGCGCATCAGTTAGAAGATCAGAATCCTGACTGTTAACATTATAAGCATCACGGTGGCAAGTGACTTCCCGCATGCTTCCCGCTTCAGTTCTGTGCTCCAACTTTCCAACAATGTCCTGGGCTTCTGCTGTATCCCCTGTATTCTCAACCACTGCAGAACCAGGGGGTGGAGTCGGAATAATCAAAGCACTTGTCCTGTTAGAATTTTGTGGTAGCTCTTCATCTCCTGTGACACACAGTTTGTCAGGAAGGTCCTTTACCAATCCAGTAGCAATTGCCTCTATTCTAGCCGAAGAAATCCCAAACCCTGGATGTCTAATCTCAGACCTACAGGCAGGTGGCTCTTGTGCATCTGTTAAAAGATCAGAATCCTGACTCCCGACATTAGAATCATCAGGGCGGCAAGTTGCCTCCTGCATGCTAATGGAAATACTTGTTGGAGATTGGACCACCATGTCATCCAAAATTCTGCAGACCACATTGGCGGCCCTCTGGCTGTCTCTCTGAGACAGACCTGTTTCTGAAGAAACTTGTTTGAATTTCTTCATTATTTGCTCCTTGACCTCACCAACAACATCATTTACCAGTTGGGGTGCAGTTGTTTCAAGGTTTGAAAGCACACGTCCAGTTTGTATCTCAGGCAGAAGCACATCAGACTTGTCAGTGAACATCAAGCAATCTCTTCTTTCCCCAAGACAGGAACCCAGACCTTTCCTGGACATCCAATCATTAAGTTTTTGAGAAAAGTTGCTCAGAATATCTGTTAACTCTGTTGATTCCATGGTTAGATGATCATCAGCTCTAAGATCTTTCAGCGAGAGGGAACATTTTACTTTGTTTATAACGGTCAAAGCAATCAGACTTTTGCATTCCAGGTTGTTCAGAAGGTCCAGAGCTTCTTCGTAAGTGGCTGAATCCATGCTGGGGCGGCTTTTTGCCGCAAGAGATCTTTTGCCCCAGGATCCACTCGGATGGTCTGAAATATCGTAGGTCTTCTCGGTCATACCTTTTGTCACCAAGGCCTCCCCTTTTACAGCCGTAGAGATCCGTGAACTGCTTCGCTTGTTTTTTGGATCCACTTCCGAAATGTCAGAATCTGCTTTAGACTCGATCGGAATCATTTTAGAGTCCTTGGTTATGATTGCAGGCCTAGCCTGGGCTTCTCCTGAGTCAGTCCCTTTAACAAAGATTTTCACAATAAGGAGATGGAATAACCTAACTAGGAAGGTATGCGTTATACACTTTTGGAGTGATGGCTGATGTATAATCTTTAGTCTGTCTATTATATAAAAGAATTCTTTAATTATATAACTAATTTATTGTATTATTTTTTATCGTATCGTTCTATTATTATTAAATTATTATTTAGTATATATCTGATGATGTCCCTACCTGGTTCATGACTGTAGATCATGGTGATTATGGGATCTTCTGAGGTGCATTCTTTCTTCACAGCCAAATCATTTTCAGGTCCAGTCAGTACACTGGATGTCATGATCAGCTTTGGCTTGTCCTCAGAGATTGAAGACACCGGGAACAGGTGTTCTGGGGAAGCAGGCTGGATTCTGAGGACCCTGTCCACAAGCGTCTCCACATCAGAACAGATAGGAAGCACCTTTTGGTCTGCAGCAGCCTCATCTGCATAGACTGCAGCCTTTACTGAGGGGGAATTAGTGTTGCAATCATTCATGTTCACATATTCGTTTTGTGGTTGATCATTGTTGGAAGAGGTGCATGCTTCAGAAGTTCCTGAGCTGTATTGATTGTCTTCCACCAAATTATGAGCAGAGCCTGTTGAAAGGTCATGAGATGGTAACTGCTTGACTTGACAGATAGATCCCTCTGAAATCTTGAGAGGCACAGTTTGTTTAATCAGGTAGGATGATCCAGATTCCATGTGCATGGTGCTCTCAGCTGTTAAGACAGATGTTGAGGTTGAGTCTTTGGGGCCTTGGTCGTACACTAGATTCCCGTCGAACATACTGTCACAAACAATGTTTACATCATTGCGGGCCATAGTCTCAGTTGTAGGAGCTGCCAAGAGGCTCAGGAATGATTTCTTCAATGCTCCTGGTGCTGCTGATCCAAAGTCCATGTCAGGAACAGCTCTAGAGAGCTTGTCCTCTTGCCCCACCATTTTGTTCTCAATAATGTCCTTGTACTTTAATGTACATTCATCCAATAATGAAGCGTGCACTAGTTCAAAGACATTGTATACCACATCTAAGGCAGTCTGGCTTGCCTTTGCGGAGGGAACCCGGAATCCTTCGTTGCGATGCACATGAAACTTCAAAATGATTTGTTCCTGGACTTTTTGCAAGACCGCGGTGACTGTTGCCGCCACCAGTGCATTCAGCTCTGGCTCACTGATGCCGCCATGCTCTTGAGATGGGTTATCACTCTGAACTTTGAGTGCGACTTGGTCCTTGTGTCCTCCTAGGAGTAGACAGGTAGGCTCATGACTGGGCTTAAAAGGATTCAACCTCCGGGAGACACACTGCAACCCATCGCTAGCCAGTGTGGCACTGCAGACGTGCTGGCCGCTTGGCACCTTGGCTTCTGGGCTTGATTCCTCATGTCTGATCTCACTCCAAAGTAACATCACCAGCTGCTGCTTGAAAGGCTCGGCGGCCAAATAATCTAGTACCGCCCTGGTGATGATCAACTTCAGCTGGGCCATTTTGGCTTCTGTCCTTGACCCTTCCACTACAGTGGTTTTAGCGGAGGGGTCAGAACGCTCTGTTTTATGCAGCTGAGGTAGAGAGGTAGAGAGTGAATCCTGAGCAATATTCTTCTCAGACTCCTGCTGTTTCAGTCTCTTGCTCATTGCTGATGGTCTAATAACATGCAGTTTCCCAACATTAGTAGCAGTGGTAGGATTCCGAACACTCCTCAGCCCTTTTGGAGCACAGAGAACAGGCACTTCCACCCTGGCAGCTGGCTTACTGTGAGCTTTGACGGGTTTAGGGTTTGCATTACGACTGTAACTTTGCGTCTTTATGGTCTTGGGCAAGGTCTATGGCGAACAAACCAGAAAACTGCATGTCATGTACTGAATTTTGGAAGTATCAGGTAACCCATATCCACACACACACACACACACACACACACACACACACACACACACACACACACATCTATCTATCCATCTATTTAGATAGCTAGACAGACAGACAGGCAGGCAGATAGACAGATGGATAGACAGATAGTTAAATTTGTCTCTATATGTGTGCAATGGTGGCCATTAAATGAATAAATGAGTAGAGACATATCTATGAGACAGTTTCAGCATTCTTGGCACACGACTGATAAATTTCACACCTGGTCTGTTTGCTTTGTCCTCCTGTCAGATCCTTTTCTGAGTTCAGTTGAGAGGCCTCCACGACAGCCCTGTCCATGGACTTCTGGGAGTTCTGGGAGCTTGTCAGGCCTTTTCCCTGTAATTCATAATTATAACTTAATTTTACATCATTTTACCTAAATAAAACTTTATCTAAATAAAAATGTTCTCTCCCTTATTAAGCAAGTAGGACTTAGAAAATCGGATATTCTCATTAACAATTGTTTTACCCGAAAATTTGGCTTCCAGCATCCGTTCAAGACGCTTATGTTCTTTTGTGCACTGTTTATTGAAAGCGGCTAAATCATGTAGACATCTCCTGATGTTCTTTAGCTCCCTCTGCTGGTCTTCAAATCTCTCCAGCAAGGCTTTTGTCTAGGCAGGATGAAATGTTCATGTTTAAACACAGAATGAGGTAAGTCGTTCACAAAAATAGTTCAGTTTGAGGAAAAAAAGGGGGAAGCAACAAGGACTTGTTCAAAGCGTTATTTTGCTATGCAGTTAACCCGGTCTTTTTTTTTTTTTTCTTTACCCTCTTATTGTTCCTCTCCGTGCTGGACTCTTTTTTTGCACCTTGCATGGTTTGGTTCATTTGACATCCGGCCTGTGTGCTCCAGTTCTAATGTAGAAAAGGAAAATGGCACTTACTTATCAACAAACTGCCCTCAATGCACTGCAGTGAGTTTTTTTTCTCCCAAATGGGCTTGGAGGGAGAAGGGCGGGGGGGGGGGGGGGGGGGGGGGGGTGTTTGAACATTTAAAACAATTTCATCAACTTCGGGACTATTTATGAAAAGAAAGAATCCATTCTGTACTTCAAAAAGGCGTAGCCTAGACAAGTGGGCACTGCAGAGAATAGTCCTTTGAATATATCGTCATGGTAACAGACCATTACCAAATGCGTCTACTATGCTGATCTCCTTTAACTTGGTTTAATGACGGAACTCTCAACTACCTTTCTGTTTGCAGGGGCGCTTTTCTCAACAGTTTCCTCATGAACACACCCACTACGGTGCTGATGCAGGTTCAACTTAGGAAGAGTGCTGCTGGATCAGTGAATGATCGACAGAATTGTCAGAATTAGTGATACTGATGCTCCGCTTGCCATTGTCTAATCGAAAGTCTTGACCCCTGCCCCGAAAACACTCTCTGACACGCAACCCCAAAGACCCTCATTATTTTGATTAAACCCATGTACAAGTGCATGCTGACAGCTTTAAATTTTAAATAACTTTCACCAGACTGTGTATATCAAGGCATATTATAAGTTATGTCAGGGGGGAAACAAAATCACCATTTCAGCTCCTAGACTGGCTCCACAGACTCCAACTCCAGATAATGCCGGAGGTTTCGTGCTCGATTCAAAGCTCCTCATCTGCTTTAAGGGTTGGAGAACGCAAATAGCACAGACGTAACTTACATTATAATTGTCATTTAATTATTCTTCTGTAAACGAATAATATAAAGGAAAGAGAGAGAGAGAGAGAGAGAGAGAGGGAGAGAAAACGGAGACATAATGCTATATATTTTCGAAAAGGAACCTATACCTTATTGTCGCTTTGTCTCCCACTATCCGACGCACTTTATCTAACCGAACCTTTCAGTCACGGAAATTAGTTGTAGACTCGAACGCGTAATGTCGGTTCTGGAATTCATTCACTGTTATAACATCACAATGGGGATGTGAGGGAACCACGGACAAATAGCTAAGATTAATCTTCTCTTTATTTCCACGTATTCATCAGAACTTAACCGCTTACTTATTTATTTAACGTAGGATTTCTGATAAGCTGATGATTAGACCACTGTGAACTTGGAAGTGTTCGCTAAATCATGTCGATAGCAGCAAAATCCACCTGGGGTCGTGTTCCCCCAGACTCTGCAATATTGTTTGGTACTGTTGTTCTTTGGCACAATGCAGAGTCAACCAAAGTGTTACACGTACGCATCCTCAAGGAAATTATATGAATAAACGCTTTCTTGAATATCAGCAATCTATTAAGTTCATATAGAAATTCATTACACTATACATCTAAAGCACACTCATTGACAATGCACACATAAATATTCTCTCGTCTTTTACACTAGCGATAGGCTACTGAATATTACGAGGCAGAGGTATAGAAAATGATCACGGCGAAAGACAGAGCTCCAGTATTCTCCAAAGTACTTTTCTAAGTCTCCGGCGAAATATAAAGGACCTCCAGCCCAAATAATACTCATACCTGCATTTTACACCTGACAGTATGTATGTAACAAGAACAACAAGCCATTTGTAGATCATGGAAATTAAGACATTAAAAAGCTGTATTCCCATTAAGTCACCTTTGAACAATATGCAGTAATTTGATGTGTAGAGTGATTTTTTTTTTTTTTTTTTTTTTTTTTAAATTTTGAAACGACCAGGAACCATAACTTTGTGTAAGCGTTACTACTGAGTCATGGAAGAAAACAGAAATGTAACCTTCCCTAAACCCTCACACTGATCTAAAAAACATTAATGAAAAGGTAAGTACTCCTTTTGGTTGAGGATCTGGTTCAATATGATGATCTGTGATCAACATTTCAACTTTTTATTTGAGCGGATGCCTTTGATAGATGAGTTCAGAAAGAAGCTACAGGAAACTGCCATATAAAGGCAGCAGGACACTTCCTGCACCATCCTGCCTCCCGTCTCTGCAGATTAACAGTTAACTTGCCGCCAAGGGTTTTCATGCTGTCATCTCTCACAGGTGCAAAGGGCAAAAGAGCTTCAGAGAGAAAGAGTAAGAGAGAGAGAGAGAGAGAGAGAGAGAGGGAGAGGGAGGGAGGGAGAGAGGGAGAGAGAAGAGAAGACCAGAGGGGATTCTTCTATTTTGATTTCCATTTTGTTTTCCAACTTTTGATTTCTTGTCCTGGCTGTTGTACCAGCCTGGTGTACATCAGCACCCTTAATCTGACAGATTAGCCAGGTTACTATGGCAACCACAGAGCTCTACACCAAGGTAAGGAAACTTTGACAGTTCCTGTCATATGATACATAACGTGAAACCGTGAGGACTTGTGAAGTTCATTCATTTCAGAAGTTTTTCTGCTACAAACTAATCACATTTTGTGCGTTAAAGATGCCTGTAAATTCTGTCTCCGGTTTCTTTAATCTGTGCAGAAACTGCAACAGGACTGACCACTTTATTTGCCTTGGGTTTCATTAACAATAATTAATTGATACTCCTGATCTAATTATAACCCTGACTGTGAGACATGCTCTACACTGACTGCAGACTTTTGAAGATTAAGTAAAGCATAACCTGAAGACTACAGGAGACTCACCTGTTTTAAACAATGAAAGTCAATTCAGTATCAAAAGCCTCTTGAGATGAACAGAGAGAAAGAGGGAGAGAGAGAGAGAGAGAGAGAGAGAGAGAGAGCTGAATGAAGGAATGACCAGTGTTAATGTTTAATGTGCTGGAGAGACCTTTTTATGCTGATGATGGTAAAATGCTAGTCAGTCTGCTGGGCTTGGCTAACTATGGTGCAGACACATGAGTTTCATTGTGTAACATTCCCAACCTGCTGAGGAATCCCTGTTGTTGTTTTTTTTTCTCCTTTCATGGAAATGATGAGAAAGGAGGATATTTCACTCAGCTCTTATAAACGTTTTAAGTGTCACCAGGGGCTAGTATTAAAGTTTGCCTGTGGCTGAAAGTTTAGATTGTACTGAAAACATCTGCTACATTTTTAACATTGCTTCAATACCTCTCCATTTTCTGATCATCAGTATTCATTAATATGTTAAGTGATGAAAGTTTATGATGAATATCATTAATTAATGTCCACATTCTCATATGCGTCCTCCTCTTTAATCTTGAAATAAAATCAAAACTGATAAATCAGATTGAAAACTACTTTCTTATTTATTTCCTGTTATTCTTGTTACAAACTCAACAGCAACTTCATAAACATAATGCAGTGCAGTTCTTAGCACTACATAGATTTAAGTATTCACTAACATCTTGGGTCCTCAGACAACATTCCATGCTCCTTACTCTTGTTAGCATGGCAACATTCTGTAAAATTTATGAAACTGTTAAACAGGTATGAAATGGTAGAAACCATCTGTGTCTGAAGTAATGACTGGCCCATACAGTCCATTAGTAAGTCTCAATCTATCGACCTTATGGTCATGAATAACAGAAAACCTTTGCTGTTATGATTCTTAGGGTGCGTGTGTCTGGGTGCCAGACCCAGAAGCCGTGTGGGTCTCTGCCAAGCTCTTGCAAGACTACAATCCCGGAGACCAGCAGATCCTGCTCCAGCTTTCAGACGGCACCGTGAGTCACACATGTATTATCGCTCTATTCTCCCTTCTGTCCACACATACAGACACACACATACACACACACAGACACACGCACACACACACATATACAGATAAAGACACACAGTCACACAATCACACACACAGACACACATATACAGATAAAGACACACAGTCACACAGACACACACACAGACACACACACACACACATACAGATAAAGACATAGAGTCACACAATCACACACACAGACACACACAGACACATTTACACAGATAAAGACACACAGTCACACAGACACACACACAGACACACACACACACACACACACACAAACAAACACACACAGACACACACACACACACACAAACACACAGTATGGTCAGGTATTGCCACCGAGTGTCTAATCTGAGATTGAGTTGCATTTGTTTGTGTATGAGGACAATGAATGTTACTAATAAAATAAAGTTTGGGACAAAGCAATGGAAACTTACACGAAAGATCAAACACAAGATGAAACCTCTCTGTATTTTTTTTAAAGAATATTGAATTGTCTCCTCCTTTGAAAGGGATTTGGCTTCATCAACGTGGCCCTAGACCTTTCCTCTGGGAAATCAGCCCGGCCACATGTCTCCCTATGGCAGTAGAGTGAACTGTGGCCCAAACTATTTCAATTTTTTATCCTGACCGTCAGACTGACAAGCATAAAGAATGAATCATTTTATTCCTCAATACGCTTACGTCAGTTTTGAAAGATGACCCCTGAGGTTAGAGCCAACAATAAAATAATCGACCCATAAAAATCCACTCACAGAACCCTGTTACATTCTCCCCAGGAGATGGAGTACCCGCTGACGGGCCCCGCCGGGCTCCCCCCACTGGGGAACCCCGACATTTTGGAAGGGGAGAACGACCTGACGGCCCTGAGTTTCCTCCACGAGCCTGCGGTTCTCCACAACCTGCGCGTGCGTTTCCTGGACTACAGCAGCATTTACACTTACTGCGGTGAGACAGGCCTAGACCTTCAGTCTGTTTGCCAAGCAGTTAGTCACCTCCTTCCAGCTTCTGTTTGTCTCCAATGACATCTGTGTGATTACACTCTGGGTTTTACTGGGTGTAAAGGTCAACGGGAACACGACTGTAGAAAATGTGATGGTGGTTTAATTGGTTCTCCTGAAGTGAGTAAATAAGAAAACGACGATTTGTCATTGTGCTGCTGATATCAGATTTGAATGGTCTCAGAAATGTACTCGTCTAAAAAATGCAAATTTTTTTTTTTTCGCATGTAGTTCCAGTGTTTCTGCGCCAGGTTAAGCTGTGAGCACTTGTTCGTGATTAGTTGGTTGTTTGGTCTGGTCCATTTTAGCTGTTGCCCAGGCAACCAAATATCCCAATATCTATCATCTATACCCAATACAAACTGCTGATCTACACCATATGTTTTGCGGGGTGAATAACTAAAGCCAAAAGTCAGAGGATAGTCAAGATTGTCTAGTAGGGACAGTCCTCAGTTGTCCAACTCAGTTGTCCAGCTTTCTGGCTAATTTGAGGAACCCAACCTCATGGTCCAGACCTTCAGGACCATCTAAATGAAATCCTAGCAGAGAAGTGTGTATGGCAAATATTTACACAAAAAATGTCAATCGGCTGTTAATTAAGGCCTTAAAGTCTGAAAAAAAACAAAAGAAAAACGGGTATGTGTATCTCTCAAGCCTGGTGATAATTTGAATGAGTCAAAGAACTGTAGAAGTATAAGTGAAGCCTGTTTATAGCGCTGCCTCTGGGTGATTCAGCCTGTCTTGTGTTCTTCCAGGCATTGTGCTGGTGGCCATAAATCCATATGAACAGTTGCCAATCTATGGGGAGGAGGTGATTGACGCGTACAGTGGGCAGGATACAGACGATATGGAACCTCACATCTTCTCCGTGGCTGAGGAGGCCTACCGTACCATGACCAGGTCAGAGGTCGAGGGTCGGGTCAGGTCACAGACCCCTCTGTGCTCCCTCATGTGAAACAGAGTGACTGTAAAATGTGAAGAGTTTATTTTATCAAAAGTACAGTTCTTCAGCCAGGTGAAAACTTCCCCTTAAATTTTTTTTCTTTTTTTTTACCAAAAATTCACCTTCTGTCAAATTCACAAATCAGTTACTCATAAGAGTCTAGGTTTGATTTTAGCTGTTATAACACACCTAACATCCTCCGGGTTACCCCAAACCTAACATGTACTGCCGTGTCAATAACATCTCAGGGCGCCAGCAGAGGGCACCAAGGAGCAAATATACAGTTCTGTTCAGTCTCTTTCATTGACTTGAGGACACATGTGGTCAACCCACATGTCATACATGTATAGTGTACATGTATAGTACCAGGGAGGTGACTGCTATTTCTTTTGTTTTGTTTCGTTTGGGTTTTTTGTTTTTGTTTTTAATAAATCTAATGCACAATTTCATTGAGTTGTGAGCATGATTTAAATTACATGGTGACTTAAAAAGAATCGTGCGTACGACTGAAACTAGCCTATATCAAGCGCACGATTACACGAAGTTGACTACCAACCAGACGCTCTTAAACGGATCGGTGAATGTGACATAGAGAGAACATGTAGAATTTGCAAAAAAATTTGGAAAAAGAATATGTTTGTGCTCTGTGTTAGTGATTTTATCTTTATCTTTATCTTGATAGTCTCTATATGAGCAGCATCAACTGTCAACCCCAGTCTGATAATAGATTATGATTCAGCATTGAGTGGAAATACGTTTGCTTAGGGTACTTCCTAATTTAAGTTCCCTAATTACTTAGGCCGGGAAGCAAACCTTACGCGTGGTCTCATAAGTCATGTGAACGACTTACCAAATTGAGCTATTTGATTAAATTGTGCGCACGGTGAAATAAATTGCATGCACTTTTTAGGAAAGGGTGAGCACGATAATTAGCTACGAAATTGTGCGCTAGATTAAATAAGTAAATAAGATGTCATCACCCAGGCGCTATACATGTGTGCTTCTTTCTTGTGCCGTGGGGCAGAGCCTCGTAGGCCTACTTGTTTCGTTCTCCCGCCGGAAAAAGAAGAGTTCTGTCTTATGCAGAGCTTATATAACAGTAAATATTCAAAATAAATATTAAGTATTGAATATTCAAAGTTCAAGTTCATTTATTCAAATATTCAAATAATATTTGAATAAGGGGGACATAATATTCAAATATAACAAACCCAGTGCCGTGATTCTGTTACCGCTGCTGCAGATTTCAGAATCTCCACACAGCACAGAAACACAGTCTTAAAAAAAGACATTTCTTTGTGTAGGGAGGAAAAGAACCAGTCCATCATTATCAGTGGAGAGTCAGGCTCAGGGAAGACCGTGTCAGCCAAGTTTACCATGCGCTATTTTGCCGTGGTTGGCGGAGCGGCCCAGCAGACCAGCGTAGAGGAAAGAGTGCTGGCATCCAATCCTATCATGGAGGTAACGGCAAAACGGCTTTGGACCCAATCCTGCCTGAGGTTTGGAGTAAAATAACATACATTACAGAATCAAATAATATTTGATGTTGTTTGTAATTTAACATTTTGCTGTATACTCTGTTGCTTATAGATCGATGGATCGATAGATCGATAGATAGATAGATAGATAGATAGATAGATAGATAGATAGATAGATAGATAGATAGATAATTATCTGAGTTATTTCCCTTTGTGTTTCAGGCTATTGGAAATGCCAAAACGACTCGTAATGACAACAGTAGCCGGTTTGGAAAGTATATTGAAATCGGTTTTGGGAGGAAGGGGGACATAATTGGGGCGAATATGAGGACTTACCTGCTGGAAAAGTCTCGAGTCGTCTTTCAGGTGCTTTTCACGTGTTGTTTGTAAATGTAACATATGAAATGTAAAGTCTGTTAAGTCATTTTGTCATCTGAGTAAACCGATAGTGTTTGTTGGTGCCTTCATTTCTAATGAAGACTTTAAACTCTATGGAAGTTCAGTAGTTTTGTCACTGGCTTAGTTTATCTGGTGTTATTTGGAGAAAATTCAGGTCTTTTCATTTGTTGTTTTTAATTTGTGGTTTTAGGCATCAGAGGAAAGGAATTATCACATATTTTACCAGCTCTGTGCATCTAGAGAGTTACCAGAGATGAGGTCACTCAAACTAGGTGAATGTGTGTGTGTGTGTGTGTGTGTGTGTGTGTGTGTGTCCAAGCATCTATGCATGTGAAGCTGTGTGTGTTGTGTATGTGAGTGTGTGTTAGTGGGTCTGTGTTTGTGTATGTGAGTATGCACTTGTTTGCATGAATGCTCATGTAGGCAGATGTGCACAGATGTGTGTGCAGCATGTGGGTGTGCACTGGTCTGAATGTATGTCATTGTGTCTGCGTGCGTGAGTGAAGTTGAGTGTGCGCGTGTGAACAGATGTGAGCTTGTGCGCGTTCGCGTGTATTACGATTCACCTGTCAGTTAAAATAACCGGTTGCTTAGATACACGCGGTCGTCAGTAAGCATGCCTATCTCTGTAGCTGCACCAGAACACTTTCGATACACTTGTCAAGGAGGCCAGATGCAGATTCCTGACGTGGACGATGCCTCTGAGCTGGAGCGTACGCGTAATGCCTTCACCGTCCTGGGTGCGTCGCTTCGGCGCCATCTATATTCACTTTTCTATGTTAACGCAAACGACTTCTCCGTTTCTGATCCTGAAATTTCTGGGATTGAACCCGCAGGTGTTCCGCCAGACCAGCAGATGGAGATATTCCGAATATTGGCAGCAGTTTTACATCTCGGGAACGTCAACATTCAAGCCAGTGGGAGGGGTGCCGATCGCAGCTATATTGATGTAGTTAAATGAAGGATTTTCAGTATCTGCTATTTTAATATTTAGTCATTAGTAAAACAAAATCCTGAAATATTTTTAATATTTCTCCCAGAACTGTGTAGGTCTGGATTGTTTTTTTCCCTTGGTGCCTTTACTGTAGCACATTCATAATCCTTTAATTACACAGTTCCTCTCATGAATGTATCCACATACAGACATCTGCTTTAGTGTGATATTGGTTTTTCAACACTGTGCAAAATAATGAGGACTGAACAATGAGGTTTTGTTGTTGTTGTTGTTGACTCTGCAACCAACCAGTCAAACTTTGGTCTCCTTTCATTTGTCTCTATAAAATAACAAATTTGAATCACGACATCTACTCTAATAAATCTCACATGTTATTGGTCCCTTCCTTGAATATTAAGCAGGTTGCTTGTCAAGCTGCATGTTAATTTGTGCCAAAAAATCTCCCTCTTTCTCTCTCTCTCTCTTTCTCTCTCTCTCTCTCTCTCTCTCTCTCTCTCTCTCTCTCTCTCTCTCTCTCTCTCTCTCTTTCTCTCTTTCTCTCCCTCTCTTTCTCTTTCTGTCTCCCTCTCTCTCTCTTTCTCTCTCTCTCTCTCTCTCTCTCTCTCTCTCTCTTTCTGTCTCCCTCTCTCTCTCTTTCTCTCTCTCTCTCTCTTTCTGTCTCCCTCTCTCTCTCCCTCTCTTTCTCTTTCTGTCTCCCTCTCTCTCTCTCTCTCTCTTTCTCTCTCTCTCTCTCTCTCTTTCTGTCTCTCCCTCTCTCTCTCTCTCTCTCTCTCTGGTAGGCGGACGACCGTTCCCTGGCGGTCTTCTCTAAGCTGCTGGGTGTTGAGGGACCTCAGATGGCCCACTGGCTGTGTCACAGGAGGCTGGCAGTGGGCGGGGAGATGCTGGTGAAGCCCATGCCCGGGCGACAGGCCGTGGAGGCCCGGGATGCTCTGGCGAAACACGTTTACGGTCAGCTGTTCACCTGGACCGTGCAGAGACTCAACAGTGCACTGAGAGCACACAGGCAGAAGGCCAAATCTTTCATAGGGGTGTTAGACATCTATGGGTAAGGGGAGTCATTGTTAAAAAGTGACCGCAGTGATCTACATTTATCATGATAAACTGTACTCAGCGGATTTTTGTTTCTCCTAAAAGATGAAGAAGCTGACACCTGAGTCGTGCTTTCTGATTAGTTAAGAGACTGATTTTGCCCGAGGACTGTCAAACTACAACAATTTATTTCTGTTCCTAAATTGCTTTCATCTACGTGTGTGTGTGTATGTGTGTGTGTGTGTCTGTGTGTGCGTGTGTGTTTGTATGTGTGTGTGTGTGTGCGCATGTGTGTTTGTATGTGTGTGTGTGTTTGTGTGTGTGTGTATTCTAAGAGGAAAAACACCCCTGCGGTCCTTTAGAGCTCATTAAGTTAGATACAGAAGATCCTTCACTCTAATCCTTACATTTAATGAGAATCCTCCCTAACTCCTCTCTTGCTTTCTCTCCCTCTCACTGGTCACTGGTAGGTTTGAAACCTTTGACAGGAACAGTTTTGAGCAGTTCTGCATCAACTACGCCAACGAGAAGCTCCAGCAGCAGTTCAACAGGGTAGGTCAAAACGCCCAAGCATTTGGGAATGACTTGAATGGGAATGACATGTTGAATCATTTGGGAATTTTTTGGGAATGTTTTGGGATATTCTTCATACCTCCTCTCTGTCCGCCTGCAGCACGTGTTTCAGCTGGAGCAGGAGGAGTACATACGAGAGGGGCTGCCGTGGAATCGGATCGAATTCAGTGATAACCAGCCGTGTATCGCTTTGATTGAAGGCCCACTGGGACTTCTGGACCTGCTGGATGAGGAGTGCAGGGTGAGAGAGAGAGAGAGAGAGAGAGCGGTTAAGTTATGCCGAGTCATTGTATGGCCGCGCGTAACATTAACCTACTTTACTAGCTGAATCTGCTGAGTCACCGTTAGCCTAATTCACTGCTGGTCAACACAGCGGTTATTTATGTCCTGTGTTTTTTCTCTCTAACTTAAATCTGCTGAACCATCATTGTCCAACTTTGCCAGCATCTTAATATAGGACATAAATATGTCAAAACATCTCTCTGATACTTTTAAATGAACCTACCTTACCACCTGAATCTGCTGAGTCATGCTTGTCCTACTTTAGTGATTCAAATCACATTAAGGCCACTCCAGCTGTTCACTGTGAGTGATGCTGTTGTTCTTGGTTACTACTACAGGCACTCACAAGTAAATGCCTAACACTTACAATATCTGCCTAACACAGTGGTTCCATTTATAAATATTAACTGAATGTTTTTCTATAAAATAATCTCTTCCCAATGGACAGATGTGAAACATGACATTGTAGCAAAGTAGCATGCTGTTATGACAGTTTATGACACATTAAATACAATATTTCATATTTCTTACATATCATATTAGCCTTCTGGTGTGAGTCTTAAATGTAGTTTTTCAGTTATCATTTTGGAAAGGTGTGAGTGACACCCCTGATTGGTTTGTTTGCTTAAAGGTCAAAGGTCTAAAGAAAAACAACTAAAAAACTGGCTTCTCCCTGGTCTAGTTAGTTTGTGTAGTGTTTTTACGGTTTAGTTTGGTTTTCTTAGACTTTTTGTTTGTCTCTCTGTCTACCTGTCTTTCTGTCTACTTTTCTGTCTGTCTGCCTGTTTGTTTGTTTGTTTGTTTGTTTGTTTGTTTGTTTGTTTGCATGCAGATGCCCAAAGGCTCAGATGAGAACTGGGCGCGAAAACTGTACGACCAGCACGTGAATCGCAGCGCGCACTTCCGCAAACCGCGCATGTCCAACGCGGCCTTCATCATCCTCCACTTCGCCGACACGGTGAGAGAACGAGGGACGGAGACAGAGAAATGTCACTTAATTAACTCAAACACACACACACACACACACACACACAGCCTCTGGAATCAGAAGTGTTTGAATAAACTGAACTGTTACTGAGACATTGGTCTGTGACAGTGCCTGTGTTGTTGTCGTCACTGTTGCTGAACTGTCTGTGTGTGTGGTGTTGAAGTTATTACGCCTTTGCCCATAGAGAAAGAAAGACAAGAATAAGAATGAAAGAATAATATTCAGAAAAGAGTGGGAAATGTCCCAACCTGTCTGTGTTTTTAGGTCCAGTACGAATGTGACGGGTTTTTAGATAAGAATCGTGACACAGTGTTTGAGGAGCCAATCAACATCATGAAGGCCAGTCAGGTACAGTGTGCGCTGTGACATCATGACCTCTGAGCCATCTGTCTCACCTTTACCTGTCTGTTTTACTCAGTGACTGTGACTCTGCTGAATGTTTAACTGTCAGTGCAGGTTATCTGTAGTCTCCTAAGTCTCTCTCTCTGTCTGTCTGTCTCTGTCTATCTGTCTATCTGTCTGTCGGCCTGTCTCTTTCTTTTTGTGTCTCTCTCTGTATCTGTCTCTCTCTTTTTCAGTCTGAGCTTGTTGCAGAGCTGTTCCAGCAGCAGTCAGCAGGGGGCAGTGTGTCTGAGGCAAAGTCTATGGCCAACGGGAGTGTGCGTTCAGGGAAGAAATCTCAGCGTGAGCATAAACTGACTGTGGGCTATCAGGTCAGCCTCATGTGAGATCGGTTCACACTTACAGAGAGAACCTAACATACACTTCCATGCTATCTATACCAGCACTATCACATCAGCTTCTTTCATCTATAGCAGTATGTGTACGTCTCCGTTCAAAGAGCAGTCTATACAGAGATCCATATCTATAGATCTAGAAATGTGCACCATTTGAATAGTGTATGTATCTGTGTGTGTATCTGTGTGTGTGTGTGTGTGTGTGTGTGTGTATCTGTGTGTGTGTGTGTGCACGCAGTTTCGCCAGTCTCTCCACCTTCTGATGGACACTCTGAACAGCACGACTCCTCACTACGTCCGCTGCATTAAACCCAATGACCTCAAGCAACCTTTCATGTGAGTGTCTGTGGGTGTCTGTGCGTTTGTGTGTTTGTGTGTGTGTATGTGTGTGTGTGTGTGTGTGTGTGTGTGTGTGCATGTGCATGTGTGTGCGTGTTTGTGTGTGTGTGTGTGTGTGTGTGTGTGTGTGTGTATGCGTTTGTGTGTGGGTGTGTGTGTGCGTCTGTGTGTGTATGCGTTTGTGTGTGGGGGTGTGTGTGTGTCTGTGTGTGCGTCTGTGTCTGTGTCTGTGTGTCTGTGTGTGTGTGTGTGTATGCGTTTGTGTGTGGGTGTGTGTGTGTGTCTGTGTGTGTGTGTGTGTCTGTGTGTCTGTGTGTGCGTGTGTATGCGTTTGTGTGTGGGTGTGTGTGTGTGTCTGTGTGTGTGTGTGTGTCTGTATCTGTGTGTATGTGTTTGTGTGTGTGTGTGTATGCGTTTGTGTGTGGGTGTGTGTGTGCGTGTGTGTGTTAGTACAGTGGTATGGCAACCATCTCTCTCTCTCAGTCACCTTTCACCTCAAGCTTGCAGTGAAACAGCTGTGGTTGTGTGAAATTTGTTCCATTATGTGTGTGTGTGTGTGTGTGTGTGTGTGTGTGTGTGTTTTGATATGGACACTAACTCTCTTCCTCTCTTTGACAGGTTTGACCCGAAGCGTGCAGTGCAGCAGTTACGGGCGTGCGGTGTTCTGGAAACCATTCGGATCAGTGCCACTGGATTCCCATCCAGGCAAGAGAGAACCCATCAAGAGCAACAGCTTTACATTTTTATAAAAGAAACCACACCACAGTTATACCTCAGAGAGAAAAAGAAACCTAACTGAGTCTACCCGCTCTCTTCTCCTCCGCAGGTGGACGTATGAGGAGTTCTTTAACCGGTACCGGGTTCTCCTGCGTGCTTCAGAACGGGGGGAGGACTTTCATTCCTCCTGTCAGAGGGCGCTGACTGCCCTCATCCCTGATCCAGACCAGTACTGCTTTGGCAAGACCAAAGTGTTCTTCCGGGCGGGGCAGGTGGCCCTGCTGGAGAAACTGAGGGCCGAGAGGCTGCACACGGCCGGGGTGGTGATTCAGAGCTGGGTCAGGGGATGGTTGGCACGGCGACGCTACCTCAGGATCTACCAGGCCACCCTCACGCTGCAGAGATATGTCAGAGGAACACTGGCCAGAAGGTCGGTGTGTGTGTGTGTGTGTGTGTGTGTGATGAGTGTTGAGTACCTGAAGTGAATTTTCTAGAGTTGCACAGAGTTAATGTGCATTCATTAACACCTATAGTGTTGTAATTAATAGAGGGAGCTGATTTTTTTTAATAAATTCAGGATTTATAAAATGTCACTGTTAAAGTTCATTTAACGTTGGAAAATTTACTAATGAGCATAGCAGGTGAATCAATCAATTCGGCTTGAATTATTTTCTGAAGACTTTATGACCTTTCTTTTCTTTCCTTTTGCTGGAATATCAGACTCCTGATAAGATGCTGATCTTGGTCTCTGTGTAACTGTGTGAGGACTGGTTGGAGTCTAATGGTCTGACTGTGGTATGTTCTTCACTGTGTCTTCTGTGAGTTAGGCTGGCTCACATTCTGCGTTACACACGGGCCGCTCTGATCATCCAGAAGACGTATCGTATGGTAACGGTCAGACGACTCTACCTGACCATCAGAGAGGCTGCTCTCACCATACAGGCTTTCAGCAGGGGGATGCAGGCCAGACGCGCATACAGACAGGTACGCAGTTCTAATCACTGTGTCCAGACATGTTCAGACTGGACCTATGCTAGCCCAAACACACAAACACACAGACACAGACACACACACACACATACACACACAAAAGTATGTGCACACACACACACACACACTCTTTCTCTTTTGCATGTGTGCGTGTGTGTGCGCTTGTGTGCTTGCTTGCATGTGTGCGTGTGTGTGTGTGTGTGTGTGTGTGTGTGCGTGTGCGTGCGCTTGTGTGCTTGTGTGCTTGCTTGCATGTGTGTGTGTATGTGTGTGTGTGTATGTGTGTGTGTATGTGCGCTTGCGTCTGTGTGTGCTTGCGTCTGTGTGTGTGTGTGTGTGTGTGTGTGTGTGTGTGTGTCTGCGTGTGTGTGTATGTGTGTGTGTGTGTGCTTGTGTGCTTGCGTCTGTGTGTGCTTGCGTCTGTGTGTATGTGTGTGTGTGTGTGTGTGTGTGTGTGTGTGTGTGTGTGTATGTGTGTGTGTGTGTGTGTGTGTGTGTAGTTGTTGCGTGAACGTGCAGCGTTGAGACTGCAGGCTGCGGTACGGGGCTGGTCAGCGCGGCGAGAGTTCAGGCGTCTGCGCGCGGCGACGGTGTTGCTGCAGTGTTGCGTGCGCAGACGAGCTGCACGTAAAGAGCTGCTGAAGTTACGTCAGGAGGCTCGATCGGTGGAGAAATACAGAGAACTCAACAAGGGTATGGAGGTCAAACTCATGCAACTGCAACTACGGGCTGACCAACAGGTTAGTGTGTGTGTGTGTGTGTGTATTTGTATATCTGTGTGTGTGTGTCCAAATGTAACTGTGTGTGTTTATTCAGGCCAGAGAGAGTGCGTCTCTGAGGGAAATCCTCCAATCAGAGCGTGGGTCTCACACGGCGGAACTGGATCAGCTCAGAGCCACCATAGTCAAACTACAGACCCAGCTGGAAGCACAGACACACGCCGCTCCGTCAGTCAGTGAAAAAGAACTGGAAGAAAGGAGGCAGGCGGAGGAGAGAACAGCCCAAGAGATTCTTCAGCTCAAACAGGTGTGTTTCTGACAGAACAAAGTCGTCAGTATTACGTGAACTTTAAGGTCTGTGGTTAGTGCTGGTCTAAAGTGCATTCTAAATGGAGAATGCATCTTAATCCAGGACTGGACCTAATCCTGGTCCAGGAAATAACTCCTGAGAGTGTTAATTTTTAACACTGTCCAGAGTAATGTCTGAGTAAATGTTTGACAGTGCTGAACGACCAAGCCCTTTAACGAGTAATTGTAAGGTTGTGGGTGTTAATCGGTGTAATGTAACTATGAAATGAGAAGTAAACTCACCTTAGTTCATCTCATCCACAGCTCCTACTGTATCTCAGAGCTGTATCGTAAAGACTCCCAGTTAAACTCAGTTACTGAAACAGTAGATGGCTGTCATCAGACTACACTTTGTCTGCTCAGCATAGTGTGTGTCTGCACATTTTTGTTATGTAAATACATTAATATTACACAAGTGATACACATTGTACATCTACACACGATGTGCTCTGTTTAAAGTTTTGTTTATTCACTGGTCGTTCTATAATTTTCCATCGCACACCTATATTTACTGTGGAACTCAGAACTACTCCAGTCCCTCAGCGTTCTGCCAGGTTACCACACGTTTTATGTCACACACGTGAAGAGGGGAGTTTGTCTGTGTTCTCTGTCTGTCTCTGTAGGAGGTGCAAGCTCTCAGGGCAGAGAGAGACTCTTTGGAAAAGGAGAGGGATGACCTCCTCACTCGGCTGCAGGAGAAGGAGAAAATTCAGGAGGGTAAGGCTCTATGAGTTTGTAAAAACCTCCTTCCTTTTTTCACTGCTCTCTGTCATTGATTTTCTCCTTTGTATGCATACTTTAATGTGTGTGTGTGTGTGTGTGTGTAGTGTATTTTATTCATATGTATAGTTTTCTCCCCCAAACTCTGTCTCAGAAAACGTACAGAAGGCGGTCGCTGAGTCGGGGTCAAACCTGCAGGCAGAGCTGGAGGAGGAGAGGAGAAGATATCAGGGACTTCTCAGAGACTACACACGTCTGGAGCAGAGATACGAAAACCTCCGAGACATGAGCATGCTCAGCGAGGTACGCATGAGCAACACGAGACATTAACATGCTCAGTGAGGTGTGCATGAGAAACATGAGACATTAACATGCTCAGTGAAGTACGTATGAGAAACATGAGACATTAACATGCTCATTGAGGTACGCATGAGAAACACGGGACATGAACATGCTCAGTGAGGTATGCATGAGAAACACGAGACATTAACATGCTCAGTGGGGTACGCATGAGAAACACGAGAGATGAGCATGCTCAGCAAGGTATGCATGAGAATCACAAGACATTAACATACTCAGTCAGGTACGCATGAGAAACATTAGACATTAACATGCTCAGTGAGGTATGCATGAGAAACACAAGACATTAACATGCTCAGTGAGGTATGCATGAGAAACACGAGACGTGAACATACTCAGTCAGGTATGCATGAGAAACACGAGACATGAACATGCTCAGCGAGGTACGCATGAGAAACATGAGACATAAGCATGCTCAGTGAGGTACGCATGAGAAACATGAGACATTAACATACTCAGTGAGGTACGTATGAGAAACATGAGACATTAACAGGGTCAGTGAGGTGTGTATGAAAAACATGAGATATTAATATGCTCAGTGAGGCATATATGAAAATAATGAGATGTGAGCATGCTCAGTAAGGTCCGAATGAAAAGCATGAGATGTGAACATGCTCAGTGCAGCTCAGAGAGAGAAGTCTTGTCACCTCTGTCAGCGGTATAGCAAAACTAATGGCCTCTAACAGTCAAACTGTTGCATATTGATGTGAATGTGTGCGCGTGTGTATATTTATGTGTGACCCCTGTGACCTGTGTTTCCAGCGTTCGCGAGGTCACAGACGGACTGACTCGACCCAGAGCATGAGTTTGGAGCCCTTGTCTCCCGTGTCTTCGCCCTACCCTACTTCCCCTGCCTTCCCCTCCCCAGAGGAGGTCAGGAGGGTGAGTGTCACATCACCCACGTTCGACAGGAGACCCTGGACTCCAGACCTCCCTCTGGTAAACCTCCTTTATCCTTTTGGCTGAAGTTTAGCTGGCAACAGGACATGTCCGTTGCTGCAGACTGAGGAACAAAAGTCGTGGGATTTTTGGTTCGTCTACTTCAGTGCATTTAGCTGTCTGTGATAACGCTGTCATTAGAATAAACTGACATAAACCCACAACACAGTAATGAAAAGACCAAACACACACATCCACTTTTTTTTCATTTTTCAAGTATTTTTAGTATCATGAAAGTCACTGATATTGAGTTGTTTATTTCTATTTTATTATTATTATATGATTATTTGTTATTTCCATTATTAGCAGCAGCAGTAGTAGTAGTAGTAGTGGTAGCATTCGTTGTTGTTTTTGTTGTTCTGCCGTCACCACCCTGAGTAAGTCTCCATGGGAGCGGTCCGAGTGTTTTCTGTGTGGCTGTCAGACGGACACGGTCGGACTCGGAGTTGAGACGCGCCTGCTGTGTCTTCTCAGGAGTCTTTGATGGAGGACACGGGCGTGCCGAAGGACACGGCGGAGAAAATGACGGGGGAGGACCTCAGACACGCTTACGACGCCGTTCGCGTGGCCAACAAGTCAGTGACCCTCACACCACCGTACAGAAAGGCCTCGCGGAAATTCCAAGTGGAGCTAGAGCGAATGTTTAACCGCAGTTTACGCCGAATGTGAAACTCTTTATTGCAGCTCGTAATCACAGGGTTGACAAAAGTACACCGAAACACCCGAGAACATGGCATCATGTTACACTGTAATCAAATATTATATACTTATGGGTTACGTCGCTGAGGAAAACCTGGTGAAAATGATTATGACGCTATTGTTACTTTGTTATGACAACTGAGTAAACGGTCACTGACATACATGAAGCGTGCATGTTTCTAAAAATGAATATGTGTTTGAACACACAAGACTTTGACGTGTCATTCAGAGACATCTTCAAAAATAAACAGGAACAATGGATTTTCCTCACAAGCTGCCTTTTCAGACTTAAAGGAACCAGCCGTATGAGCGTAGTCTGTTCTTTCTCCTTAGCTCCGGAAATCTGTTGAATAGTCACTTATTTTTTGTGTGGGGGATAGTGCGTTTTCATATGTGACAGTCCTTTAATTTAATTTAATTAAGTCCGTTAATTCTGCGCTGTCGTATCACAGCTCTTCAGTAAGGTAATACCGTGTTGTTGGATGAGCTTCTGTGTTTGTTGGTTGTCAGGTTGCTGGAGTCGCAACTTTTTAATCAACGAATCCAGTTTGAGCAGGAGGTCTCTGCTCTGAAAGAACAGCTACAGGGTTCCAGAGGAAAGGCCTCCCAGCCTGAAAAAGTTACAAACGCACAGATCCAGGTAAGTTGACCACTTACAGATACAGGTAAACTTACAGGTCAACAGCACACACAGTGATGATATCTGTGTGTGTGTGTGTGTGTGTGTGTGTCTCAGGATCTACTGGAGCAGGTTGATGCAGGGGAACGGGAGTGTATCAGATTGAAGAGAGAGCTGAAAAACCTGAAACACACAGTGACACTCAGAAAAGTGCTAGCCTCCGCAGGTCTGTCACTCCCTCTCTCCCTCTCCTCTCCCTCTCTCTCTCTCTCTCGCTCTCTCTCTCACACACACTCCCACTCATTTTTGATCTGATTTCTGACGGTGTCCTCTCTGCAGGCCCAAACCTGCCGCTCTCTCCTGGGTCTGTGTCCAGCCTCTCACAGAGAGGCCAGAAAGTCAGCGGTCTGCTGGAGTGCAGGAAGAGAGATGAGAATAAACTCATCAAAAACCTCATCACAGGTATGTGTGTGAGAGACAGAACGAGAGAGAGAGAGAGAGAGACAGACAGACAGAGAGAAAGAGAGAGAGAGAGAGAGAGAGAGAAAGAGAGAGAGAGCGAGAGAGAGATAGAGAGAGAGAGAGAGAGAGACTCAGACAGTCATACAGACAGAGACAGACAGAGAGAGAGCGAGAAAGAGAGAGACAGACAGACAGACAGACAGACAGACAGACAAACAGAGACAGACAGAGACAGAGAGAGAGAAAAAGAGAGACAGAGAGACTGAAGAACTATATTCTGCAGTATATAATTCTTCTGGTTAGATGCTAACTGCATTTCATTGGCTTTGTATCTGTACTCTGCACAATGACAATAAAGTTCAATCTAATCTAAAAAAAAAGTTGAATCTAGTAAAAGTTGAATTTTATGAAACCATTAGGGCATTTTGAATGTATTCATTATTTTAATACTGAAGTGAGAGCTATGCAGATAGATAGATAGATAGATAGATAGATAGATAGATAGATAGATAGATAGATAGACAGACAGACTAAGGGGCACTGCTGTGCTGTGTTGCAGATTTACGTGTGGACTGTGCCCTCTCTCTGCCCCCCGGGTTGGCAGCGCGGGTGCTGTTTCTGTGTGTACGTCAGGCAGACTGCAGCGGAGACCAGGCACGGGCACAGAGCCTGTGCAAAGCTGCCATCACGGGCATCAAAGCAGCTCTCAAAGTAAACAAAAACATAAACACACACATACACACACACTCAAGCATATTACACATACATAAACACTGTGGAACTTCGTTTGAAGTCATTATCACAATTAATGGGGTCTCAATATAGTTTCCTTTGATCCTTATACTAATGAGAATTCAGTATCTGGCCAATCAGGACCTCTCATGAACAGTCTATGTTTCCATATTTAGACAAGTGCAGAACTTTATGCAAATGTATGTGTTTGTATAAATGTGTGTATGTCTATATATGAGTGTATTGTGTTTGTGATTTGAGTATATTGTGTTACAAAGTGATTTGTATGTATCTCTCTATCTTTCCCTCCCAATACCTCTCTCTCTCTCTCTCTCTCTCTCTCTCTCTCTCTGTCTGTCTGTCTGTTGCAGAAACACAGCAGTGATGTGAATCTGACGGCAGTGTGGCTGAGAAATGCCTGGACACTGACTGACCTGCTGACCCAGCACTCTGCTAAAGAGGTCTCTACTCCTCTGAGATGTCACAGCGCTTCTCTCTGTGTGCCTGACTCACTGCTCTTCATGTTTTATTATTCTGATCCTCTGAAATATCAGAATGAATTTACTCTGAGACAAATACGATCATCTATGAAATTAGTTGCCTTCGAGTAATAGTTTTCCATTTTTATTTGTTTTAAGATGTGACAATGCAGTCTCTCATTTTGAGTTTTGTGGGGAAAGTTTGGGAAAAAAATGTAAAAAAAAAGTTTTTCACGACCCTAACCCCTTCCTCTGACCCTGTAGGTGGTGAGGAACTCCGATGACCTGGTGCCATTAACCTTTGACCTGAGTGATCAGGGTCGTGCCCTTTGCATCCAGGCTTATCAGCAACTCCTGTCAATCACCGAGTCCCGCCTCCAGCCTATCATAGGTACAGAGACGTGAGACCTGCCAATGTGGTGTTTTTAACAAAATACACAGTTTTTCCTATCTATCTATCTATCTATCTATCTATCTATCTATCTATCTATCTATCTATCTATCTATCTATCTATCTATCTATCTATCTATCTGTCTATCTGTCTGTCTGTCTATCTATCTATCTGCTTTGAGTGGTGTACGTGTTGGAGTTAGACTGAAAGTTGTGGTCAGAGAGATTACATTTTTCTGCTTAATACAAATCAGTGACCTTTGTTTCCTTGGTTTCATTGTCTCTACAAGGACCATACGAATGTAAAGAGCAAAAGCAGGATGAAATTTCACCGCAAATATGACATCAAAGTCTCAGCGTGGTGTTTTGAAGTAAATCAGCAACATTTGGCGTGGTTGGCCTTCGACGCTATTTTGTCTGTTGTTTTACTAAATACTTATTTTTAGAAGACCTCTCTCACCCTACAGAAACACTGGCTTCTCTCTGTCTGTCTGTCTGTCTGTCTTTCTCTCAGTCCCTGCCATGCTGGAGAACGAGACTATTCCGGGTTTGTCCAGTTCCGCCGGTAAGATGCTCAGCTCTCGTAAGCGGGCTGGTTCCGATCCCAGACCTGTGGGATTAGAGACTCCCACCATGGCTATGGTCCTGAGGGAACTGGGTGCTCTACACACGGCTCTGACCCACCAGAACTTTCCCCTGAGTCTCCAGGAGCAAGTGTTCCGCCAGCTCATGTACATACTGACCGCCATGACGCTCAACAGCCTGCTACTGCGCAAGGACGTGTGCTGTCTGAGCAGAGGCATGCAAATCAGGTGAGACAGACAGAGAGACAGACAGACAGGCAGAGAGAGAGAGAGAGAGACTGGATAACAGTGGTGCTGGACTATAATTATTATATGAAAGCCATTCTCCAAACCATTACAAACAGTAGGATGAGAATTATCATTATCATCACCGTGTGTTTGGTGATAATAATAATTTTTATTGCATCATGAATAAAATCATCATATTTTATATATGTCATGTTTTATTAATGTCTGTCTCTGCCATATTAAATGATTATGAGAGAGAGAGAGAGAGGGAGGGAGGGAGAGAGAGGGAGAGAGGGAGAGGGAGGGAGAGAGAGAGAGAGAGAGAGAGGGAGAGAGCAAACTTAAAACCTTACAGATCTTGGGGAAAAAAAAGCAATAGATGCAAATCTTTTTTCCTCTGGATTCTTTTTTTTTTTCTGTAGGTAACAAAATGATGGGATGACGCTTTTACAAGCATTAGGCCTGTAAAACTGTAAACGCTAATACTACAGCACATGTAACATGTTACATGTATATGCGTAACACCGCTTATTATGAACACATATATGACCTAACACAACTGCTTTGTGAACATAGTGTTTTATATCCATCTGAGAAAAGAACTTGTCCACCCTTAGCATGGCTGAGAAGTTTGGTGGATTACTTTGGATAGTCATTTCTGCCTTTAACTAGTGTAAAGATGGATTATGCTAGCACTATAAAGAACCATGCAACAGTTGAAGGTTATCTAGAATTTGCCATGTCATGGTTGTCCTGCTCCCTCTCCTCACAGATATAACGTGAGTTTGTTGGAGGAGTGGCTGCGAGGCCGTGGGGTACAGACAGGGGGCGCTATTGCCACACTAGAGCCTCTAATTCAGGCGGCGCAGCTCCTCCAAATGGGCAAGAAAACCGAGGCAGATGGCCGGGCCCTCGTCCAAACCTGCAGTACCCTCTCCAGCCAGCAGGTGGAGTCTGTTTCATAATTCATCTGACGTTTTAGTCGTTTTTTGTTTGTTTTTTTTTTATCTTCATGAATATTTGAAATGGTCTTTATTGATTTTTCCAACTGCCTTGTGTTGCAGATTGTGAAGATTTTAACCCTTTACACACCCCAGAGTGACTTTGAGGAGAGAGTGACTCTTAATTTTATTCGCATTGTGCAGGTCAGAAAACGATTCAGTTGTCAGGTTTTTGAAATGACATTGTTTGACATTACTGACTGTAGACTCATTACATTTCTACAACAGCCTGTAGCAGAGCTGTCAATCTGTGTCCATGGTAACTTACATTCAAAGGAAATTACACTGATAGTGTGTATCCATTCTTTATGCTGAATTACATGCTTGACTTGGGTTCTGCTCTCCAAAAAAATTGATCAGATTTAGACAAACCAATGAACTTAAAATACAATGGTAGAAACAGAATTCCCTGAATACAGTGGTAATAAGCTTTTGCATGCTTTTATGGCCTCCACTGTTGCTCTTGGGTTTAATTAAGCCTATTTTGGAACAGAGCTGTCCCCCCCCAAATAATTTTGAGTACCCCAAAAGTACTTTGAATCATAAAGCCACTCATTTTAAACATTGCTCTCAGTGTGCCAGTCGTAAACAGTTGAATTGTGTGTTGTGTGAGAAAATCATTTCTGTTTCTGTGGGGTTTCCCAGGGACTGCTGAAGGAGCGTTCAGACAGTCAACCTCCTCAGCTACTGCTGGATGTAAAACGTGTGTTCCCTGTTACCTTTTCATACCTCCCCCCACCTCCTGTCTCCGCTGACCAACTGGACATCCCAGAATCCCTCAAGATCTCCTTCCTCCGCAAAGTATGAGGGACACCACTACCTATCCCTCCGCCCCAACACACACACAAGGACACACAGAGGCACATACACACACACGCACATACAAGCACACACACACACACACACACAGGCACATATACACACACACACATACAAGCACACACACACACACAGACACAGACACATGCACTCATGCACGCACACACACACACACACACACAGACATGCTGGAATAGTGCTATTATCAAAATGTATTCTTTTAGTATTTACCTTAACATTCATTAGTTTTAAAATCAGATCCATTTGACAAAGGTGTTGTCCAGGTGACAGGTGAAGTTAGTGGAGATAATTTATTTGTGGTTTGATCTTTTTTTGTTTTTTTGCACATAATTAACTTTGATTTTAATGGGAGAACTTTCAAACTCTACAAAAACTTGTAAATTTATCAGTATAAAAAAATTATAATAAATGATACTGATAAATTGCACATCCACTGTGGGCTTTGTTTCCCATACTGATGAAATCCTCTCTGTGGACTCTGACAAAAATGTTCTGCACTTAGGTCATTTTTCAAATTTGTTTTCTTGATTCACTGTGTGTGTGATATCACATTTATGTTGTATTTTACTTAAAATGAATAAATAAATAAAAGTCACGGTGTGAATGTAGGTTGTAGCCATTTATTGGAAGTAGAAACACAGCGACTCTGCAGTCAGTCTGACCTCAAACCCCAATAAGAACAATCATATATATAGAAAAAAAAAAAAAATTAGAAACATCTGTGTATAAAAAACCTCTCTCATGCGAGTACTTTGTACCACTAGACATCAGTAATACATATTTATATATTCACAAGCCTTTCCAAAAATAGAAAATAATACTCAAAATATCAAAATAAATTAGAAATGAACCAACAACGATTGGAAACCACGTCAAAGACACATGCTGGCACAAGAGAGATCCTTCCCATCATGCACTGCTTTGTATTTACAGGGCTGTAGTGGCCTTGTGGGCTTGCGGGTGTGTGTGTAGCTCTGACTGTTTAGACACACACTTGAGCGTTTGCGTGTGTGTGTGTGTGTGTGTGTGTGTGTGTGTGTTGCTTTACGGATGTGCTTTTTTTTATGTTTCATTGATCCTCTGCATGTTCTCACTGTATGTGTGGGTGTGGGTGTGTGTTTGGGTCTGTGTGTCTATCGCAACAAACACACAAAACTGTTGACACCTCTTTACCGTAGTGATAAATTAGGCCTAGTTGTGTGCTTCGAGCTACAAGTACTGTTTTCTAACACTGTTTATTTTCAAATGTTAAGAATGTTAAGAGTTTTTCAAAATCCAGCCCCTTGTCTGATTGGCTAATGGCTAGACAGAGAAGAAGGAAAAAAAATGCCAGTCTAGAATGAATTAAAAACGTAGTTATTTCAGCATATTTAAAAAAAAACAAACAAAAAACGGTAAAATATCTTTCTCTTAACTGCAGTCCTCTCTGAGGCCAGTGCCATATTTCATAAATAATTCCTCTACTACCATAACAAATCTATAAAAGCGCAGCGGCTGTCACTCTGAGAAAGCGTCGTCCTCTAAACAAGCAGCTTGTGGTGATTCTCTTGTCTATTGTAAACATTACTTAAACGTCTCGACTCTAGAGCGAACTCAAGCAAAATGGATGCATAGACAAAAGTTACACGTGACCTCAGACAGACAAAAAAAAAGGAAAATACAGGTAAAACACTCCGCAGTGCTTTCAAGGGAAGAAGACATCAGTTAGTTCACCTCAAATCAGCTATGAAATGGCTGCTGCTTCCAGAAAGTTCCACACTGAATTATAAAGACTTAAGGTGTGCTATCTCTTATCAACGTGCAGCTTGATCTTGTACTAAAAAAAAAAAAAAAAAAAAAGCCAATAATGGCTTGGGGCTTCTATGCCAAGGTTCTACTGGATCTGTGTTACCATGGTAACGCCACAGGAATGTTCTATCGGAACATTCTTTGCAGGATGTTCCATATCAACTCAAGTATAGAATGAGTCAAAAAACCCTCTATCTTGACCCTGTACATTTATTATTATCCTGCGGCTAGTCTGGCAGTGCTGGGTGTTTAGGTTAAGGGACTTAGCGAAGAAAAGACTTCAATTCCCATTATACTCTGTAAAATTCATCTGAGAAAATATCACAATACCATATATATATATATATATATATATATATATATATCAGGATTAATTTTTTTTGTCTAGTCATCATAACCAATGTCGCAAACAGGCAAAACTGGTTTCTACTGAGAGTTCAGTCTCTCTCTCTCTCTCTCACGCACGCACACACACACACACACACTCTCACACAGACACATAGACAGTCACGTAACTTAAGCAGAGAGACTCAGGCAGACATAGGAGAGATGGCAGTGTGCTCATTGTGAGGTATTTTAACCTAAACCCCACACGTCTTCAGAGACTCAGGCTTGGGAACTGGGTTAAAGGTTCTTATTGTAGCCTGGTAATCTCTTCTTTCAATCTCAAAATCTCTTACAACCCGGAGGCTTATTCAAGAGAAGTCAAAGACAATAACAATGCTATATATTTGGTCCTATAGCTGCTTAGCCTTTAGGCTCTCATTGTTAATTAGTTGTGTTCCACTTGTGCTTATCTGTGAGCTTTGCATAACACTACTGACCCGGACAGGGTTTGGTCCCTCTAACGAAACTGTGCCTTTCAGTGTAAGAAACAAGGAATTAAAATACACAGAGGAGGAGGAGGGGGGGGGGGGGGGGGGAACCCTAAAACAGATCCTGACATTAAAGACCCCTTGTTTAAAAGGGTCGTAGGAATGATTGACAGATTAAAAAGGCATACAGAGAAAAGTCGTTTTTCATAGAGTCTGTGACACGGTCGAGGAAGGAGGAATGACCACGGAGATGTGACAGGGGACGAACTGGTGATGGCACTACGCAATGACAATTCTGCACTCCTTCTTTTGCTTTTCCTCTCTCTCTCTCTCTCTTTCTCTCTCTCTCTCTCTCCCATTCTGACGACTGTTTTTTCAATCATATTCGGCAAAAACAGTGGTCAGAGATACATTTACGTATGTTAACGGAATAGATAATCTCTTCTTAACTTTATATAATGACATATATATATGTTTTCTAGAATATTTAATATGTATCTTAACATGGATATCTTGTTTCTATTCATATGTATGAGTAAGTAGGTAAATATGTATAGATATTTTCTCTTTTTCGCTTAAATAAAAAGCTTTGTTTCAATCTGTTTAAAAAAAGAAAACAAAACAAGGATGTCACAACCATCTAGTAACAAAGAGACTTTTCTTGTGTCTGTAATCACTGTCTGTGTTCAAATGTCCTTTTAAGACAAGCATGGCAAAACTGTATGGCAGTGTTGCTGTGTTAAAACTGGACAGTTTATGGATTTCTTGATGCAATGTGTGTGTGTGTATGTGTGTTTCTGTGTGTTTGTGTGTGTGTCCATGCAAAAGTGTACTCGTGTGAATGTGTCATGTACATACGTGAGTGTGTGTTTGTGTATGTGTTAGTGCAACACTTGAAAGTTAAGGAGCAGTGTTTAGTGGGGATGGAGGCATTGCGATGAGCCTCCTATCCTTCGGGGGGCGCTATAGCCTTAGCTCCCCCTACCCTCTTCGGCTGAGCGCTGGTCGGACTTGAGCTTGACGAACTCCTTGGCCACGTCGTCGTTGTTGCGCTGGGAGAGGATGCGCAGCACGGTCAGGCCCGTTTCGTCCATGTGGATGCGTTTGCCCAGCGGAAGCCAACACGCCACGCTGCCGCGCGATGCCACGTCCTTCAGCTGCAGCACAGCCATGCCCACCGTGCGGTCCTCGCGGGCGAAGCAGTAATCCTTCACACAGACCTGAAGCTCATAGCACTCTGGTCCCACCTCATTACTCAGAGTGCTACAAACAGACATACCAACACACCCTTTAGCACTCTCCATGTATCTGTCTATTAGTCTGTCTGCCTGTCTGTCTGTCTGTCTATCTATGCATCCATCCACTCATTCTAATACACATATGAGAGTTATGGGTGGATAAATGGATAATCTATCTATCTATCTATCTATCTATCTATCTATCTATCTATCTATCTATCTATCTATCTATCTATCTATCCATCTATCTGGATAAATGTAGATACACAGGTTCTAAGCACAGAATTCTTTAGTCTTTTTTTTTTTTTAACAGAAATTCTGTTCCATTCATGTCAGATTTGACAGATCTGACTTATATCTCCCCTATATTACATTTCAAAAATCCAAACAGGAGTGAGCGTCGAGCGTAAGGGAGAGCAGGCGACTCACAACGTGAAGGTTTCGTTGTACTTGGGGGCCCAGCTGTTGTTCTTGGACTTGGTGGCGTATTTTCTCTTTTTGTCGCTGAGGTGAGGACCAATGATATAGACCTCCACAAAAGGCCGGAAGATTCCTGAGGTCTGCCAACGCAGATCATTTGCAGCCACCACTGAAAGAGAGAGAGAGGGAGAGAGAGAGAAAGTCAGGCGAGACAGATGTTTACGGAGACAGAGAGAAGGAAGAGAAAGAGTGACGGTGAGTCAAAGAAAGAGAGAACGAAAGAGAACATGGAAAAAAGAGAGAAAAAAGAACCGAATCAACCCTACAGTCTGGTTTTCCAAAACATGAGGAGAGGTCAGGAATACTTTCAGCAGAACCGATACGTCACCTGCCAAGAATGCCGCACTCAGACTGACCTTTCACAGTGACCTTGTGCTCTCCGGTGTTGGGGTGTGTGAAGATCTCGACATGGATGGACACCTCACCCACTGCGTCGTCCACTCCAGACCCTGCCATGAGAGAGGTCCGCGCGTCAGTGACAGACAGACAGACAGATGGACGAATGCTCGACCTGTAAAGATACTCTGCCTTGTTTCTCTTCCCCTGAACATCTCTTCCAAAAACTAGGCACGCGAGTCAAACACTGAGGATTTGGAACGCTAGGCTTCCAGAGATGTTCTAGAACATTCCGAGACAAAGTATCCTTTACCACGATTGGCTGGAATGGGTTCGTAACAGAAGATGCAGCTATGTTCTGGCACCAGTGCACCATGGACAAAATTCTGGGCTCGGCTAAACGCTTTCATAAAAAAAAAACAATCTCAGTGAAAGGCTTCTCTGGGTTCAGTAGCGTGTTGCATTTTCAGAAATATTTTAACAAATTGTACAGTAGTAGTCAGTCAGCCCATTGTAATTGTACCATGTGCACGCATGCTTGCACAGCTGAAAGGGATCTCTGGATTCCTTTGAGGAGCATGGCGAAGGGGAGGGAGAGAGGCATTTGAAAGGTGTCATAACAATTCCACAACCGTCGTAACATGGACTCTGTCCGAAAGATGGTACACCCATCCTTCTATCCATTCATGCATCCATCCATCCATCCGTCTATCCGTCCAATCATCCGTTGGACTTGGAGCAGGCAGGGTAGCATGCTCAGGCATGTGCATTCCCACTCATTCTCTGCTTGGCTCTTCCTCTTCCTCACTGCGAGCCGACTGGATGAATGACCAAGCTTTAGTTCATCTGTACAGTGAGTCAGATTCCCCCTCGGCCCTGGCTCCTGGCCTCATCACACACACACACACACACACACACTGATGGAGAGACACATCTGCCTGTTAGCGACACACTCCGCTCTAATGGACATCAGACAGCTTAAAAGTCAAAATTAAAAAGTAGAGATGTTCTTCCTATAATTGTTTCAATCATTATTATTATTATTATTATTATTATTATTATTATTATTGTTATTATTATTATTGTTATTATTATTGTGCTGTTGCACAATGATTTATGATTAATACTGAAAAGCAATTTAATTAAGAGGGAACTAGATGCAGTAAATATCAATACCAGTGTGTGTATTTGGAGAACACCAGAGAGAGCGTGTGTGTCCTGATTGTATAATGCTAAGGCAGAGGCAGCGTCTGTCCTGTCAGTGTGTCTGAGTGGGTGAGGGGCTTTTGGTTCCAACATGCTGTTGGTGTTGGGAGAGGGGCGGGGGGGTCAGAGGTCAGGCATGCACGGGGCTGATTGGGCCGTTCTGTCAGGCACAGGTTTTGTTTGATCAGCAGGGGGTGCTCTCGCTGTTCATCTCTATCTGTCTGTCCACACCCACAAGGCTCTGCCTACCAATAACCACACGCTTCCATACACTTATAGTCACACACACACGCGCACACACACACACACACACACACACACACACACACACATCCCTCTGTCTTGGTGTTTGTGTATGTGTGTGAGTGTGTATTAATGCAAGTGTCATGGTGTTGGTATATACGTGTGTGTGTGTGTGTGTGTGTGTGTGTGTGTGTGTGTGCAGTTCCCTGTCCGTCTAAACAGTGGGGGATTATTATCTGTGTGTGTGTGTGTGTGTGTGTGTGTGTGTGTGTCTGTGTGTGTTCACACTGATGAGCTGATGATGCGGTTCCCCGTCTGTCTGAGCAGAGGAGGATTAATATCTGCGAGCGACAGAGGCTGCGTTTGCCTACACTGCATTCTTTACAAACACACTCAGACTGCACACACACACACTGGAGCCTCTGAGATTAAACTACCTCAACACGTCAGCCAAATCAGCTCCTCCTGCCAATATATACTCAGTAAAACATAATGACACTCCACTAACACTTCAGGGATCCTTCATTACTTATGACATGTCAGAATGATATTTCAGCATGTCAACGCTAAAATAACATAGAATGACATTTGAGCATATCAGTGATTGAGTGCATCCACTACATCACCACTCACTATCAAATCTACTCTTAGCTTAGTCACGAGCGAGAGAAAAACCACTCTCTTCTTTACTGTTAGCATACAGACGCAGCGACGTCGCTTCGTCAGTCATCTCATGCCTGTTCTCCAACCTGCTACCGTCTGACACAAACTTGGAGTTTCAAAAATGAACTGGTAGTTTATGTTGGTCTCTGTCTGGTTAAATTCCTAGCTGAATTCAAAAAGGGTGTTACTGTGGAGAAGAGACTGCAGATAGAGAAAAAGTTGGCCTGGTCTCTTAACGAACCATCGAACTTTCAGCCACACCTTAACCTCACACATAAGTGATTCTGTAGATTTACATTTACATTTTCAGTTTTGCTATTATTATAAGATAATTATTTATCGGCCTCTATGCTTAAGTCCGTCTGCTGGCTCTATGACATCTCTCCCCCGCCCTCATTTCTAGCTTGTGTTTTTTTAAGTGCCACAACTTTTAAACGTTTGTCTCA
>NC_044503.1:4811207-4813707 GCF_902362185.1 Chanos chanos | reverse complement strand
TCTGCATGAAGCATTACAGAGAAATAACACAACACACATTTCTCAGTTCATTAGCATGTAAACAGGAAACCAGTCTAAGGGCTTATTAAAGATGACAATGGCCCAAACGTTTTCTGATATTTTGCTCCTATGTTGTTTTTGGCTGTGTAACAAATTTACCCTGTGAGTCCCTCTCACCTGGTTTTCAAAACCTTCGGCAATGAGCAATAACAATACATTATTATATAAAACACAGCAGACACAGCCCTGCAGACATAAGCTTTTCCGCCTGCCGTGTAAGATACTGTTTGCTATCACCTCCCATATCTTCATGTCTCATATCAGCTTTAGATACATGTCATACAGATAGAGCAGTGTGTATTGAGACAGTATTGTGTGAACACTGTTTGTGTGTGTGTGTGTGTGTGTGTGTGTTAGGCTCACCGTCTGGTCAGTGAGAGGAGGTAAGACGATGGTCTTTTCCATGGTGTTCATCACCAGTTTCCACAGCTCTTTTAACACACGCTTCAGAACCGTCTTCTCACAGATCTTAGCAAACAGGGTCAAACTGGGACAGACAGAGACACATCAGACAGGGAGAGGAAAACCACCGCGAGAACCACACAGAGAGAGACAGAGAGAGAGAGAGAGAGAGAGAGAGAGAGAGAGTATGTGTGTGTACAAGAGAGAAAACCATCAAGGACCACATTGACAGTGGGTGTGTTGAGAAAGTGACAGTCAGGAAGACAGCAGCAAGAGAGTAGACAGTGAGATAGAGAAAAAGCGAGAGAGAGAGAGAGAGAGAGAGAGAGAGAGAGGTTGTGTTGAGAGACAGTCAGTCAGACAGACAGTCAGAGAGAGAGAAAAAACAGAGAGAGAAAAAAAGAGGGAGGGACAGGAGTGACAGACAAGTCTATTAGCCGTTCACAGTCCTCACTTGCTGTCCAGGAAATCCATGATTGGCTGGAGGACGTTATCAGCATCCTGGGCCACGCTGCTGCAGGCGCTCGCCGGGACATTCCCCGTCCCTTTCACCTGAGACAAAATGTCGCCCATCTGCTTCACACACTCCTCAATGTGGGGCTGGAAACTGGGAGACGCAGCCAGACCAGTTACACCCGTTACGCATACACTCAGTACAATACCAGCCAGTACCAAAATACCAAAACAAAAAAAAAAATCCAAAAAACACATTTCGAGTCAAATCAAAGAATAAACAAAGATCATTTCTCACTTATGCTCAAAACTATATCATAAAGGTCTTACATATTCAACACACACACACACACACACACACACACACTCTAACACACACACGCACACACACTCTAACACACACGTGTCAGTGATGTGCCAGTGATGTGCTAGTGTCTTGTTAATGTGTGTTTACCTGGTGGCAAAGATTCTACTCAGGTCATCCAGCACGTTGTTGAGTTTCACCTGAAGCTCCTTCAGAATGTCGCTGGCTTCCACATTCAGCTGAAACACACACACACACACACCGAACCTTTTCAATAAAAATCACACACACACACACACGCACACACACACGTGTGCACACACACACACACACACGCACGCACTCACACACACACACACACACACACACACACACACACACACACACACACACACACACACACACGTGGAGAACAACTCACGTCTTTGCCCCCCATGGCTTCAAACATCTTCTCCAGCTGAACACGTAGCTGTTGAATGTTATTAATCAGGATACAGGGCTGTGGGGCAGAGAAAAAACGAGTATGTTACTCTAGGAATGAACCTGAGAACTGTCAGAAACTGACTGTTATGTAGGCCACTAAACGCATACGGACTAGGAGTGAACTGAAATGAGAGGTGCCCCCTGTGAAGGAGGCTGGGGAAGGACACGCCAGATCAAAGCAATAAGAACACGTCGTCTTTGAGGGGTGATCTCAAAATTCAAAACAACAAAAACTGTGGCAAACCCTAAAACAGTGAGTGAAATGTATGATCTTTTCAAAAAGGAAAAGAACCCCCCCCCCCCCCCCCCCCCCCAAAAACAAAGAGTTGAAAAAAAAAAACCAAAGTCTCCTTTGGAGCGTCTCTCTCAGGAGAATTACCACTTTCTCTTTGGAGCAGTAGTTGGGGAAATCTCTGGCAATGATGTCAGCGTAGGAGAGCAGCACGTTACTGATTGTCTGAGAGGAGAAAGAGAAACGAAAAGGAACAAACTTCAGCAAGGGGAAAACAACAACAACAACAACAACAACAAATTAACTCCAATCAAACATTCCTGTCACGCCAAAGACGCAGCTTCTGCTGATCCACTGAGGCTTAGAGGTGACTTCAGGACTACTACATTAACAAATTCATTACCAAAAATACATACTACTTCTCACCCCACAAAACTGCTATAAAATGCCTCTCTGGTTGACAGACAGACAGATAGACAGATGGACAGACAGATAGACAGATAGATAGATAGATAGATGGACAGACAGACAGACAGATAGACATACAGACAGACAGATAGACAAAT
>NC_044503.1:4796207-4806207 GCF_902362185.1 Chanos chanos | reverse complement strand
ATTTTATGTATGTCATGTTTTATACGCGTCACTCCATATTAAATGCATATGAGAGGGAGAAAGAGACAGAGAATGAGTGAAAGAGAGAGAGAGAGAGAGAGAGAGAGAGAAATAACCTTCATCCTGAAGAAGGTGATGCTGGTCAGGAGATCGACAGTAGATTTCAGGTCCTGGAGTCTCTCAGCACTGCTGGCTGGGAAATTGTTCTAAACCAGAGAGAGAGAGAGAGAGACCAAACAGACAGAGAGGGTGTGGTGACTCAGAATGTCTGTTCCATTCAAAACATTTCGACATTCTCCCATCTTCCTGTCTTCAAAACCCCTAATTATGGCATTCACGGTTAAATTAAAAAATTCAATCTACATAGGATAGATAAATAGAGAGACAGAGAGAGAGAGAGAGAGAGAGAGAGAGAAAGAGAGAGACAGAAATGTGGATTACCCTGTACATGGAGAGATCGATTCTCAGTGAATTGTGAAGCTGGTCCAGTAGCTTAACAAACCTCTCCTTCTGCAGAGACAATGTAAGTAAACACACGATTACACCGTCCTGTCTTACATGACTGATACATTATTAATAAAAAAACCCAAAAAACGTGTTAGACACACTAGAGAACACGTATCAGTTTGGGAGTCTATCTTAAGCTCTTTCTGTGTGTGTGTGTGTGTGTGTGTGTGTATCTAACGCAGACCCCTCACCCCAAAGTTGGAAGCTGCGAAGCGGTCGGAGGCAGACACATTGTTGGTGGCCTGCGTGGTGTGGGCGTAGTATGCGTTAATGTTGGCCAGCAGTGTGCTCATGACCGCCGGGACGCCAGGACACATGTACTTAGACGACAGGCAGGCGAAATGCCTGAGGACGAGAAAAATGCGAGAAAAACACGAGACGCGTTTGAGACAAACACAGTAAATCAGTCTCTCTTAAATGTTCCCCACAGAAAATATCTCTGTACTCTCTGAATGCATACGATATACATCTTTACAAATGCTACACAGGCAAATACAAATTGCAAATAGAAATGAAAAAAACTATACAAATATCTTTTTTTGAAAATGAATATTCAGAAGCAGAGGATGAAACCAGATGTTCTGACTCTGGCTTTGATGCAGTGAATCTGTGAAGTCTGTCACAGAGGTGACATTTGTCTTCAAATCATCATAAAATGGTAGAGTCATAACTTTCATGAACTGACAAAAGCAAAATCAACAATAATAATAATAATAATAATAATAATAATAATAATAATAATAACAATAATAATAATAATAATACGCTATCTGAATGTTTTACATGTTGTACAGTTCTACGTGTATATCAATGATTTGAGACTGTGAGTTGGGTAAGTCAGACGGATTGTGAAAGTTAAAATCCTCCAAACTCACGTCATGGCCTGATAAATGGACTCCACTCCGTAACGCATGGCAAACTCATCCACTATCTCCTGCGGCGTCTCCTCAAAGTACACCTTCCACGCGTCGTCACCCTTGGCGTCGGGAATCTTCACCACCCCGTTGTTCTGGAGGTCCGTAACGTAGTGGAAGAGGTTCTGAAAGGGGAGAGGAAGGTTCTGAGTCAGCCAAGAGTATTTATGATGGCTTATAAACAGTTTCTGAAGGGTCTCGTAGGGACAGAGGGAATTAAATGTTTTATAAAATTTCAGTGTTTATTTTGATCATTTTGACATTTATCCTCTCCTTCTCTGCAACTTGCCAGAGTAGATCAGCTTTCTGTCCTCGTTTACCTTAGTTTGTTTGGTGAATATTAAATTCGGCCGCAAGCACACGGAGCCGGATTAACAGAGAGACCAAACGTTTTGCCAGACACACGTAACTATGGTGTTAAAAACTAGAGAAGAACAATAAATGCAGAAAAACAGGCGTTTTTGAACAGGCTCTGGTCTGAAGCGTGTTTTGGACAACCTCTCACTGGTGCCCAGTAGGACAGCATTCATGATGACTGGCTGTAGGCTTTGCAGACAGACGGTACTGACCTCGTGTAGGCAGGTATACTGACCTCGTGTAGGCAGGTATACTGACCTCGTGTAGGCAGGTGTACTGACCTCGTGTAGGCAGGTATACTGACCTCGTGTAGGCAGGTATACTGACCTCGTGTAGGCAGGTGTACTGACCTCGTGTAGGCAGGTATACTGACCTCGTGTAGGCAGGTATACTGACCTCGTGTAGGCAGGTGTACTGACCTCGTGTAGGCAGGTGTACTGACCTCGTGTAGGCAGGCGTACTGACCTCGTGTAGGGAGGTGTACTGACCTCGTGTAGGCAGGTATACTGGACGTGGTAAGGGGCGACGGTCTCCTCCCCTTTGATCTCCACACTGATGTGCATACGAATGGCCCCCGACACCGCCGACTTATCCGTCCGTTTGTCTGCAGACAAACAACATGTTCCCCTCATATATACATTTGTCTTCAGACAAACAACATGTTCCCTTCATATATACATTTGCTGGCCAATAGGAACCGCCCACTGAAAGGCTTACATCATAGGGGAAAAAGCTACATGATAACAGTAATTATTTATGAGCCATTATGACCATGCGAAAACCTCTCATTTACCCCCATAATGCATAGTATATGGTGCATTGATTTATGTTGATGCAGTAATATTGCTTTATGTAAGAGGTCAAAGAGGATAAACTGATATAAATGTTTATGAACATTTATGTCACAATCTGTAAGAGTATGATAGAATTATAATATCATGCTCGTGATGGCACTAAATATAAAACTGTTTTCATTTTAAAAATACCATAGCTTATGTCAGTCTGCGATTACTTAAAACATTAGTGTCGGAGGTGACATTGACGACTAACATTAAAAAGTCTGGCAGCAAAATATTCTTGGGCTAGAAACTGGCCAAACCTGGGTACAAATGCCTTATTATCAAAACTGCCTTATTATCCGAGGAAACAAGCCTTACTATCAAAGGAAAAAAATGACATTTGGTAGATGAAAGGAAAGAAAGAACTTTTTTCATCTTTTTAGCATTTTGATCTAAAATAAATCTGAACTGAAAGACATTTGACAAGTTTTTTGGGTCAAGCGAAGATACATTCATACAGTTTCCTTACAGCTGGAAAGTATGGAATCTGTGGGTGCCGGGACTGGAACACGTTTTGCATACGGCACGTTTGGTGAACCTTTCCTCCACAACGGTGTGTGTATGTGTGTGTGTGTGTGTAAAATGTCACAAGAGCACATCGCTGCGCTATAACGGTGACCCTACGACCCCGTCGGAGAAAACGTGCACTCACCCAGGTTATACCACACGTCCATCTCACCGCTCAGCGTTCGCACCTCGATGATGGTCTGACCCAGGAAGTCGTCCGACTCCCGTTTAAACTTCTGCTTCACGCGGGATTTGATGTCATCGTCCTCATCCCAGACACGCACTTTGATCCTGTCCGACGAGTTGTGGCATTCACTAGAAACACAGGGAATATTGTCCAGATTAACCTCTTAATCTCTGTCGTGCCGGTGTAGTTATAGATGTTTATTGTCAGTGAGCTAATGGTATGGTTTGACATGACTCATTTTCGTGAAGGAAATTCTGTCTCATTCGTATAAACATGTATATCTAACATATCAGCGTACGCAGTGAATATATGGATTAGTTTAAGAAGTGTTTCGGATGGAGTGATGACGAAAGACAAAGACACTCGTCAGAAGAGGAGTCATCAGAAGATTTGATTTGACAAAAGAAAGGGGGAAACTAATTTCATTGAAACGCATTAAGAAAACCAGATTCGTGCGTGGTTAAGAGTCTCTGGGTAAATCTTGTGACTCACAAGTTGAAGGTCTCCTCCCACACTGGGTTGAGGTTACCGTAGATGGTCTTGGTTCTCTTCTTGGTTTTGCCGACCTGCACGGTGACGTAAGGGTCACTGGACCCCGTCTTATCCTTCGCCTGCAGACCCTGAGCACACAGCACTGAGGAGACAGAGAGACAGACAGACAGAGAGAGAGAGAGAGACAGACAGAGAGAGAGAGAGAGAGAGAGAGAGAGAGAGAGAGAGAGACAGAGAGAGAGAGAGAGAGAGAGAGAGACAGACAGACAGACAGACAGAGAGAGAGACAGAGAGAGAGAGAGAGAGAGAGAGAGAGAGACAGAGAGACAGAGAGAGAGAAACAGAGAGAGAGAGACAGAGAGACAGAGAGAGAGAGAGAGAGAGAGACAGAGATGAGGAGATGGTTCAGATTCTCTCTGAAGGAGCGGTACAATTTCATAATGAGCATGCTGCTCCAGTTTTGACTCAGAATGTGCACGCGCGCGTGTGTGTGTGTGCGTGCGTGTGCCATGTTTTTCAAGGATGCTGTTCTAGAGGCAAATTATGCTCCTACTTAGCTACACGAATGAAAATGTTTTCTTCCAATTTTCTCTTACCTGGAATTTTTTAAGTTTTATTAATTAGAGTACAGTTCTTTTCTCTCTTAAAACAATGCAATTGTTTCCACACCGCGCACGCACACACACACACACACACACACACACACACACACACACACACAAACTAATATTCATATATTTTTGCAATGATGTAATGGAAAGATATAAAGCATCTGTTTTCATATGGCCTTTGTCAGTCTCAGTACTATGCTCTTTCTGTGCGGAGTCTGGGTGAGTCAGCTGACGACCCTGTGAATCCAGACTGCCTCGCAGACGCAAGGGGCCACGTAACAAACGTAAATACCAAAGAGAGCAGAGTAACCCCAAGCACTCGACCTTTGACCCATACCTTATGAAACCAAACAGACGTGACACGACCTCCACGAAAAGCACAAAGGTAAAGCAGGGAAAAAAAAAAAAAAAAAACAGCGTTAGACGTCAGGGGTCTTTACCAGTGATGCTGATCTTGGCCGACCACTTGGACGTGCCGTCCAGAACACTCTGTTTGATCTGTTTCATCTGGGTCACGTGCGTTGCCTTGGGAACGCCAAACACCTCCTGGATCATCTCAAAGATCTCGGGTTTGTTTCGCTCACGGATCTTCATCCGATCCTTCAGAACCATGATGATGTTCTGGGTCCGGTCCTCCGCCCCATGTTTCGAACTCTTCTCTGCAGCTCCTGATAGGAGAAGGGAGAGAGAGAAAGAGCGAGAGAGAGAGAGAGAGAGAGAGAGAAAGAGTGAGAGAGAGAGAGAGAGAGAGAGAGAGAGAGAAAATGTTACAAGACAGTTTATTTAGAACAAATATATTTGGTGTTATGTAACACATCCGTCGAAAAGATAACCTTAGCGGAAAGCATGAAAAGCAAAGCTGAATTACTAAACTGTCGAATTGTCGCCGTATGAAAGAGAAAGATAAGAATATGAGCGGTGACTTTTGGGATGAAAGAGAGAAAAAAAAAGCTCTTTGTGTGTTAACATCAAATGGAAGATGTGGGAGGGATTTTGACAGATGTGGGGGGGGGGGGGGGGGGGGGCCGTCTTACTCTGAAGACAGTCTGCATTCAGCAGGTCCTGGCATTTTTCGTGGCATTTGACGCCACATTCCGTACATCGCATCCCTTGACGGGCGATGCCCCACAGCAAGCCCTCGCACTCGTAACAGTAGGTGGGCGTGGTGGCCGTCCAAACCTCGAAGTTATGCGGCGTGGTGCAGGAGATGGGGTAGATCAAAGCCTGCAGGGTCTTCTTATAGACGTGACTCTTCTACATGGACAAGACGCAAGAGACACGGGTCAGCAGGAAACATGTGACCTGACGAATGTATATACTCACAAACTTAAGACACATGAGACAGAGAGAAACAGTGAGAGAGAGAGAGACGAGAAGAGAAGAGAAGAGAAGAGAAGAGAAGAGAAGAGAAGAGAAGAGAGGAAAGGAGAGAAGAGAAGAGAAGAGAAGAGAGGAAAGAAGAGAAGAGAAGAGAAGAGAAGAGAAGAGAAGAGAAGAGAAGAGAAGAGAAGAGAAGAAAGAAGAGAAGAGAAGAGAAGAGAAGAGAAGAGAAGAGAAGGTACCAGTTCCTCGTTGTTCAGAGTGCTGGAGGCCATGGCTGAGGTGATTCCAGCTTTGCGTGAATTCTGAACCAGAGACTAAAGCAGACAATGGAGACAGAAGATGGAGCTCAGAAAAATCCTCACAAATATGCTCTTCAACACATTCATTTTACGTGCAGGATAAGCTAAGCTGCTAACAGTAACAATAAACAGATCAATAATAACAACATTAGTTTCACAAAGGCAAGGATTGTTCAACACAGGTTAAGAGCAGTATGCTTTTGGGATTCATTTGTAAACGTTTACACTTTCCTCAAACTGAAAAGACTGAGTCCAGATTGCTACTGAACATCACTGTGCAGGGCAGGAGAAATTCAAATCTGAGTCAAAGCTTTTTCCTCCCTTTAAAATTCAGACACAACGCGCCCCCCCCCCCCCCCCCAACCTGCCCCCCCCCCCAAAAAACGTAACTCTGATACTTACCATAGCCTGGAACAGGTCAGGGAATGGGAGAGGAGATCAGGAAGAGGGAAAAAATGCCGCATTATTAAAGAAACCGTGAGAAATGTCAAAATGTCAAAAAACTGTCATCAGTATCATTACATTTATCACTGTTGTTTATCATTAAAAATATTAAGTTTCAACAAACAGTATGTTCCACAGTCTACTGACATGTTTGATTTGACAGGAGTATTTTAATAACACCATTACATTGTCATTGTATTAATTATTTTGGGATAAATTAATACTGTATGACAGATTTTAATCTTTTACGTGTGTCTAAGAAGCGAATGAAACAGCTAGAGTAAATGAACTCTAAAATTAGAACGAATTAAATATTAATAAACAGGTCTACGTGATCAGATAAATGGAAGCATAATATCTATTCCACAGTCAAATTCTCATCACCCAGACAAGCCTTGATTTGGGTTCGGTTGGCGTCCTTGTAACACAGCGGCATGTGCAAGTTATTCCGCAGCTAAGAAAAGAACCGAACTGAATTTCACGTTTGCATTCATTTCTTTCCGTAGCATCAGTAACACAGCATATAGGTCATAAAAGCTCATATTGATTTGATACATTGATTATTTATTCATATATATATATATATATATATATATATATATATATATATATATATATATGATCTTACTATGCAATCGCTTAGCAGAAATATGATGTGTGACTATCCCTCAGAAGAATCCTAAGACTTCGATAAGGGAAAAACACAATACGTGTCTCAGATTGTGGAGCGGCAGCGGGTTTTCCAGTGTTTTTGTTTCTAATCCACGCTGTAATTTGAGATAATCTAGGTTCACAGCTAGACATCATCTCCTGTTAGTCCAGTGTTTTCTTACTCAGGCCAGGTTTGTTGTAGTTGACTCATGTATCTGATGTGGGGCCTATGTGAGTTCTGAGCGAATATTTAAGAGATGAATCATAAAGATCAGAAATTCTAAAGGGGGATGAAAAACAAAAGAGACGTTTTCTGGAAAGAAAAAAAAACGAACAAAAAACGTTCTGCCCTTGAGAATGTACTTGTGTACTTGTGTTGACAAACAATGGAGAAAAGAAGTGGATGGTAAAGAAAGATTCCACAGAAAGAAAGAAAGAAAGAAAGAAAGAAAGAAAGAAGCAGAGAGTGCTTGGGTCTTTTGTCTCTTTGATAAATTGTATTTGACGTGCATTTAAATTCAGGTCCCGTCAGCACTTTCGTTCCCCTCCTCTGACTCAAGGAGCTTGTGTGTGTGTGTGTGTGTGTCTGTGTGTGTGTGTGTGTGTGTGTGTGTGTGTGTGTGTGTGTGTGTGACGGTGAGCCGGATTAATACAGACAAACTGCTGAGGTATTTAACGACGGATGGTAATTTTTCTCTTTTTTTATGAGGGGGGAGCATTTCGGAAGCATTGAACCAAGTCCAGTTTACTGTCTGGTCTGACAGCTTTCCTACAAAGTCGGCCCAAAAGAGTTCTGTTGGACTTGTTCAGAAAAGTTTGACGTCGACTGCAGACTTGCGAACAAACATCTGGAGCTCATTTCTTCGGTGCCCGAGGTTCCTGTCGGTTGTTCTACTCTATTCGGTCTCTGAGCGTCACTCCAAATACACAGAGGCGTTTCCGCTCTATAAACTTTTAGATGCAGACAGCGACTGTTTGTTTATCAGAGATGAGGTGATCTAATCTCAGCTGCGTCTGGAGATCATTTAAAGTACAGGTTCCTGAACAGCGAGGGTTCTATTTATGGACATTGATTAAACACACACACAGTACATCACTAGAGGGCAAGGGCGGTATTTTTGTGTTTGTTGTTGTTGCTGTTGTTGTTGTTGTTGATGGTGTGTGTGTGTGTGTGTGTGTGTGTGTGTGCCCCCCTATGCAGTTTAGTCTTTCCATTTACCCTGAACCCTGAGTGTTAGTCACAGAGAGAGAAATACTCAGGAAGTGACTCGGTTAAAGAAAAAACTCTTCTACACTGAGAGCAGTGAGGCCTAGATGTGTGTGTGTGTGTGTGTGTGTGTGAGTGTGTGTGTGTATGTGTGTGAGACCCTGTCCTGAGTAAACACAGCGTATGGAGATGGCTCTGGTTCAGGTCCAAGCCTGACCGTGTGGGACGGAACTAAAATCAAACACCGAGATTCTCGGGCCAAAACTGGAGGGACACTCAACACAGTCAGCCCAAGGAGAGCCCTGACCACAGCGCAAGCTTACGCTGAGGAAAGAAAACCAGAAAACAAAGGGATAGAAACAAGGAGCTAGAAAAACAATTTGAAAGAGTCTCAGAGAGGTGGAATCACATGGGGCGAACGGACAGGCAGCCAACGACCAATCAGAGCGACTGGAGACTCTCCATCAGCCATACATTATTATACGCAAACTGGGTCAAAGCTACCGAAAGCTCCTTCTCCACGCTGGTAAACAACGGACTCACACCAACATACGCGGCTATAAACAGATGTTGGCTCTACAATGGTGATTTTTAATAAACTGTGGATTTGGGGAAGAGAAGTCGTAATATTGTCGGAGGCGATCAAGAGCTTGGCGTTGCAATCTCGAGTACCGTGGTATTTGAGTTGTGAACAGTAATAAACCAGGGGATGAAACAACGGCAGAGGGAGGAAGAGGCAGATCGTGAAGACTGGGTTTTGTATTGACTTACCAGATCTCTGACCAGAGGAATAGCTTTTCTCTTCCGCAGGTCAGGCATGCTATCTATACTGTACAAAGCCCCACCAGGCCTAAAGACACAGACACAAATACACACACACACATACACACATACATACATACGTACACACAGACACACATACACACACACACACAAAAATAGTTTTAGTCCTACATACAGAGCAAGGACCACCTCTGTAGTCTAGTTTCCATATTTGCTCCATTAAAAGAATCCATGCGGAGATATGACACTACGGACATAATAGAGCTCCTATGGTGAGAATGGCAGTGAAAATGAAATGAACTGACAGAGATGTTTAATTTCTGTCAAAGAGTTTGAATTGGTCACTGGAGAGACCGGTTTCCAATTAAATGAATGGTTAATGTTGATTCAAAACGAAATTAGTTTGCTAATTATCAAAGCCCTTGGGTTGTCTTTTGATGATATTGTGTTTTGAAATGATAATTTTGTTGATTCTTCTGCAGAACCCCCCCCCCCCCTTTTTTTTCTTAACTTAAAACTACGTTGTCTGAAGACAGAGTGAGTGACTTTCTGAGCACTGCTGGTTGGTTTGGGCTGAAGGTTTTGACAGAGCAGACTTTGGCTCTGTAGGGAGATGTTTCTGTGGTGGACTGAATGACTGTGATTTGGGCTAACAGCCTCAATCTTATTAGGATGCTCACCCTGACTGTAACCATAGCGATCCAATTCCAGAGGTCTCTCCACGAGCCTGAGAGAGAGAGAGACAGAGAGAGAGAGAGAGATAGAGAGAGAGAGAGAGAGACAGAGAGAGAGATGAGAGTTCTGTGTGTTTTCAGAATACATTTGCAGTGCACACTTCCTTTCATATTTGTCATGTCTGTGTGTCGGAGGCTTGTAGAC
>NC_044503.1:4788707-4791207 GCF_902362185.1 Chanos chanos | reverse complement strand
GAGACCAACGGTCCTGTAATGTCCCGTAAAGCCTGACTGAACTTTAAAAAAGGGTCAAAGAGACTTTACAATGGGTTAACGCTGCTTAAATAGTCGCCATGGCAGCCCTCACTGCCCGCCCGTCCCACACACACACACACACACACACACACACACTCACTCAGTCTCTATCTCTATCGCACATACTTACACACACACACACACACACACATGCACATAATGTGAGAGGGATCGTGTCTATGCACAGAATGCATCTCTCAATGCTGTGCATGAGCTGATGTGAAGTGCGTCTTTTGAAAAAAAAAAAAAGAAAGAAAGAAAAACAGTTGTCCAAGCAAGACTGCTTGTTTGGGGGGGGGGGGGGGGGGGGGGGGGGGTTTTGGGGGGTGCGGGCAGTGCAAAAATGAGTTAAAAAATGGACACAGGGCCATAAACGTGTTTGTCAGGCATACAAGTTTGCTCCCAGAGAATGAGCATGTGGCCATCTACACGCACAGATTGTATACAATGGCAGCGCATCCAGCTTTGTATACAGTGAGCAGTGTATGCACTGGGAAGGGATACAGGTAGAGAGTGAATACAATCAGACAACATGTCATTTAATCAAACGCAGCAAAAACACATGTCAAAAACAGCTGAATTAGTCTACTTCAACACTCATCAAATCCTCTTTATTTTCTATCTATCTATCTATCTATCTATCTATCTATCTATCTATCTATCTATCTATCTAGCTGTCTGTCAGTCTGTCTGTTTGTTTGTCTGTCTATGTTTCTGTCGGTCTGTCTGTCTGTGTCACTCTGATGGTTTTTTCTATCAATCTTTTTATCTCAGCATCTTCATTGAGAACTGTTGAGAAAACAGGAGTGTTTGTTATATCTGTAGCAGGAGAAGATGGAGTGTTTGAGGTGTAATAGGAGAAGATGGAGTATTTGAGGTGTAACAGGAGAAGATGGAGTATTTGAGGTGTAATAGGAGAAGATGGAGTGTTTGAGGTGTAACAGGAGAAGATGGAGTGTTTGAGGTGTAACAGGAGAAGATGGAGTGTTTGAGGTGCAATAGGAGAAGATGGAGTGTTTGAGGTCTAATAAGAGAAGATGGAGTATTTGAGGTATAATAGGAGAAGATGGAGTGTTTGAGGTGTAACAGGAGAAGATGGAGTGTTTGAGGTCTAATAAGAGAAGATGGAGTATTTGAGGTCTAATAAGAGAAGATGGAGTATTTGAGGTATAACAGGAGAAGACGGAGTGTTTGAGGTGTAATAAGAGAAGATGGAGTATTTGAGGTATAATAGGAGAAGATGGAGTGTTTGATGTATAACAGGAGAAGATGGAGTGTTTGAGGTATAATAAGAGAAGATGGAGTATATGAGGTGTCACAGGAGATGTTGGAGTATATGAGGTGTAGCAGGAGATGTTGGAGTATTTGAGGTGTAGCAGGACCACGGGCAGTAGGAGTGGGCGGAGCTCTTACCTCATGCCTCTCTGGTCGTCGTAGTCATAGTCGTGCATGTGGCCGTAGCGTGAGTCGTGGTGGTAGTGTCTGATTGGGTACTGGTGCATGGAGGCGTTGGGCTGGGACGTGGTGTAGTAGGGTGGAGGGACGCTGTTACTGGTCTCGCTGCGGTAATCGCTGTCTCTGTCATCCACTGCGCTGTCTGGATCATCATCTGAGGAGACAACAGAAAGTTACAAACTCAGGACCGGAGAAAACGTCCTGTAGAAATCCTTTTTTTTTTTTTTTTGTATCACACATCGACGTACAAACAGAATATTAACCAGGGCGTAGAATCCCCCCCCCCCCCCCACTTCATATCCTGAGCTTGTTTTCACCTGTATTTTAAGTAGTTCTCCCTCAACTATCAACCGTTCTAATCAGCAACCTCATGTTCTTTGTGTCATATGTATGCTAATATCCTGCAGTGTCCTGAGCTTTGTGGCGGGTGTGGTGGGTATCGTATTCTTTCTGAGATAACCGTCCTGCAGATCAAGACTCCGACCCCCGAAAGGCAATCTGATCCGTTTTCTTTTTTTTTTTCCCACTGTCTCTGTGCTCAGCGTTATTTAGAAATTTACTATGTGTCCTTGATTTTCCTTAGCAACAGCATTATCCAATAAAGGAAGACCGGCTGAAGAGATAAACGTTTGCTGAGAATTATGCAGGGTTCTTTGTTTTGTTTTGTTTTGTTTTGTTCATGCTCTCCAACTCCCAGTTCTTCATGGACACCCCCCACTGCATAGCCCAGCCCCCACCCCCAGTAGACTTCTCTGCTCTTCACATAGATCTGCTCTTATGAAAGATCTAATTGTTTCCTCAAGGAGTCAGAGCCGAGAGCTCGTGTCCTCAGAACGTCACCCGTTTGGAACCCAAATGACGTACGAAATGATTTTTATCACATAGCGGAGCCCCGCCTCTCAGTTATTATATCGCGTTCTGACGCCACATTACTCCGTAGAATCATTTTTTTTTGGGTTACACAATATAATTATCTAACAAGCTG
>NC_044503.1:4748707-4783707 GCF_902362185.1 Chanos chanos | reverse complement strand
ATGAGGAGAAAGAGAGAAAGAGAGAGAGAGACAGAGAAAGAAAGAGAAGAGGAGGTGGACTCACAACATAAAGTCCTGCTCCCAGCATGGCTGATTTCCACGCACGGCGATGGTGGTGCTTTTCACGTTCTGCACTTTCAGCGTCACATAGGTGTTCAGTTTCTCTGTCAGAAATGAACACACAGGTATACACATATACACAGAACACACACACATTCACACACACACACACACACACACACGCACACGCACACGCAGATGGACGCACATTCACAAATATAAATGCACACAAATATACCTTTTGTTACAGTGTTGTCTCGGGGATTAAAATGGTAAATAAATAAATAAATAAATAAATGAGCAGCTGAAGGGGTTTTGTTTTACTGATCTGCGAAGGCTTACCCTGCGGTCCATCAAGCTTGGCTTTTTTCACTGCAATGAAGAAAAAAACAAACAAAAAAAACGGGTCAGCCATGAGAAACAAAACGAGATGGAGAAACGTCAGGATAAAACCATCATCAAGGTCACAGCGTCTTCCTATGATAATTCACAAGCACTGCACATAACCACCACAAGATACAGCAAAACAGAGTTGGGACTTCGTCGGATTCATCTTTCGTACAAACTAAACGAGATCATACTGGATGCTCTGCGTCATATCTGGATACATCTTGGATAGCGTGGAGCGGGTTTGACTGACGTCCAGGGTGGTTGTTTTTCTGTTGCCAGGGATGAGACGAAGTGAACTTGGAAACTTTGCCGTGAGGCCAGTTGGCGTAATTCCCAGATCTCAGAATCAAAGCTAATTTCTACCAACACACATCAATATCCTCTCTGATGATCTCACGGGCAAACACCAGTGGCTGGACTGCACAGGGACCAGTAATTCTCCCAGTTTTATAAGGATACAGAGTGTAAATGGGTCAAAGTGTAAGTTATTTTGTTCTACCACTAGAGAGTCAATTGACCAACATACCCTTATAATACAGTACAGGACCACATTTGAATGTGGAAGCAAGAATTTATGATTTAAGATTGAACCAGACAGGATGGTTATTTTCAGTGTGATGACAGAAAATGTTTTGAGCAGTGTACATAACTGCTCCCCTCCAGAAAGAGTGGGAATCACCACTGTCTTCTTACTTAAAGAATCAGAATGAATCTGGTGGATTGATAAGAAAAGAGGAGTGGTCAAAGAGAAGATCCATACATACACACACACACACACAAATATACATACATACACATGTATGTATATATATATATACATACATACATACACACACATACATACGTACACACACACACACACACACATATATATATATATATATATATACATACACAGAGAGAGAGACAGAGACAGAGACAGAGAAAGAGAAAGAAAGAGGTTTTCTCTTTGGGAAAACTCTGGGAGAGCATCATTCTCCAGTGGAGTTACTTTTTCTTTTCTTTTCTTTTTTTTTTTAAAGCTCTTTTGACGTCTATGAAGCATTAATAATTCATGAGGACCGCGGCGCTGTGGCAGATATTCCCGTGTTAAGGGGGTTAGGCTGGGGCGGAGGCGTGGGAGGCGGGGGGGGGCATTAAAATTCAAAGCTGTCATTTTAATCCCTGCTCTTTCTCCTCTCCTTTCATTTCGCAGAGCTAAAAAAGAGATGGTGGTGTGTCTCCGCGATTCCGGAAACTGCCGCAACGTCCCTAAAAGAGACAAAATTCCCGAGAATGGGGCCGATTAACATTAGACCTGTCACGACTGCTTGGCGGTTTTGACGTTACAGAGAGGTTCTGTGGTGGTCTTTGCATGTGATTGGGTTTCTTTAGTGAAAAAAAAAACAAAAAACACATTACTAAACAGCTCTAACCGGACTCTAAATCTGTTCTGTCCTTTAGAGACTGAAGACTTTCTGGAAAAAAAAAAAAATGTGCAGAAGATTCCAGAACATAACATGTAGTTGTGTGCTGGATTACAATACTGCAGAATCATTCAATGAAGGCCACAGGGCTCTTGAAGTTATAGATAAACACCATCTTGTGCACACTGTGGGTAAAATTAGTCTCCATTCTTTGAGCAATAGAAGCAAAATCACCCAGATGAAGCTTAAGGAGTTTTTTTTTGCTTTCAAGCTCTCTTTTATGAACTCTTTTCAGAAAATAATTATTTTCCAGCAGGCAATTTCGCACTAATGGATCAATTGAGGGGGGGGGGGGGGGGGGGGAATAATAAAAACACTGGAACTGCTAACGCTTACCCTTAAAAAATTCCTAACTTCTGAATTTAATCAACCTTTCTTGGCAGAATCTCTCTTTCCAGTTGACGGTTCTAACACCTCCAACCAAGCAGCTTCCACCTCCAGCCTCCACACTCTTCTCCTGCTTGGAAATTCCTCCCTCTGTCTTTTCTCTGATTCACTCCCTCTCAGCTCCTCTCTGCCATGTGGAGAGTGTGCACGTGTCTCTCTCTCTCTTCTCTCTTCTCTCTCTCTCGCTCCATTAATCTTTCTGTGCAGCAGAGCGGGAGTGGTGAGTGTGAGCGTCCAAACACGAGACTGTAGCCCCACCACTAAAAATAACTATTTCAGGATGACAGAAGAGAATGGAAAGGGGGAGGGGGAGGGGGGGGGGGTAGTGGGATAGAGGTGTGTATGTGTGTGTGTGTGTGTGTGTGTGTGTGTGTGTGTGTGTGTGGGATCGGCACGAGGTTTGTTTTTTTTTTTTTGTATCATGAGGCTGCTAGGTGCCAAGCTAACAGGGACAATGTGAAAGCAATTTGGCTCTGCTGGTAGATCACAATACAAGTGTTTAGCACAATCCGTTTGGAGGAAAATTAGTTAGCAAACTAATTATATGCGGTGGGGTCTGAAACATGGTGGAATGGGCCCACTCTAAGCTAAAAATAACAACGAAGGAGCCTAAGAGGATTCCTTTAAATCCCAAACACATCTGACAGTGCTTCGCGCCCACCAAACGAAACAAGTTCGGTTAAAAAAAAAAAAAAAAGAGTCATTTTCCATAACGAGACGAAATCGGAAGAGATATTTATGATGGAGCATTTTTTTTTCCCCCCGCCGCTAATGATGGAATAAATCGCAACCGTTTTCTGTTTTCAAAAGACAATGAAATCACAACCCTCTTTCAAAAAGAAAAAAAAAAAAAGAAAGGAAAAAAAAAAAAAAAAACGAAAAGAAAGAGGAAGTTCAATTAGACATCTTAATGATAGTAGAGTGAGCCCTGCTGTGAGAAAGAAAATGAGTCATTTACAGATGACAGAGTCATAAAGGAATCATAAAAGAAGAGAGACGGAGAGTTTGAACGATAGACCAACACATCAAGTCTGCGTCTGAGTCACAACGATTTCATTAAAAACCGATATATAAGCGACACGTAAGCGTTAAGACGAGAACTACCGCTCAGACCCCCTTTCTGACTGGTCTGGGCTAATTTGCACTTTCATATTTTTTCAGCTAGAGTTCAATCTAACCCTGATAATGTGATAGCTGGCTAGGTGGAGTTCTATTAGCAACATGGTGGAGAGAATTTGTATCTCGATAAGTCCAGCAGCGGAAGGTTTCAGTCAGGCTGCGTTGTGCTGAGGATGCAATCCAAAATACGTGCTTTGAAAAGCATCTATGTTCAATGCAAAATAGGACCATCAATATTAATGAACGTTTGTGAACAAAGAGTGTAATTACAATTTGCAATTAGACAGGGTTAAATCACTCATTCTAATGACTTCATTTACTCACTACAATCACTCACAGTTTGGATTGAGGTTAGTTTTGAATAGAATTCAAGTTCAGCATTGGAACTGGACGATGCTGGCCTTTTTAAGGGGCTTGTAACAATGTAATACATAACAACCACTGTGTTAATTACGCGTTAATTACATGCTTACGCATGCATTTTGCTCTGTTTAAAAACACAACGGTAAACAGTGATTCTGAGCGACACGTAATATACTTTTCGAAAGGTAACTGACAGTGAGCTGACGCTGTGCAGTGTCTCAGAAACATTCTTAAGATCTTTCTAGAATGTACCAATCCTCGTCCATCGCAGTGGGCATGTGAACAACATCATTTAAAGACATTCCCTTTGCTCATTCTTTGCATTCTCAGTCTTCTCTGTCCACTCTTATGTGATTCTGGAGGTCACTTGTCCATGGTTCTTTCAGAAAACAAACAAACAAACAAACAAACAACAACAACAAACCTAAAACAAAACAAAACAAAACAAAACAAACCCCCCCCCCAAAAAATATAGGCAGCTTTAACAAGCTTCCGAGTCGAAAGCCTGTCAGTTTATTCCCTGAGGGTGCCTGGGTGGAAAGACACTGACAAGACTGCCAGAAATCTGGAAAGAAAATGAGATTAAAAAAAAAAAAAAAAGGCAAACGAGGAGGATACAGATTGTAGTTGATTTGCAAGCTCATTACCAAAAAAGGAGAAAAAAGAGAAGGATGGATAGACAAGGCAACAGAAGGGTAGTGTGTGTTTTTTTTTTTTTTTTTAATTTTTATTTATTTATTTATTTATTTTTTGTAAAAAACAGACCAGAGACCCCTCTTTACATCTGTGCAGGTTATTGAAAGCAACTGCCAGGAATCTGTCTGGTTTTGATGCACACCCACACACCCAATGTCACTTTTGGACGCTGGAGGTGGAAATTCTCTGACTATTTAATTACAAAGCAATGGTGGACATGTTATGGTGGAGAGCTGACTGTGTGGGCGAGCGTTCGGGAAACGCTGCCAACCCTGTCGCATGGAATTCTGGACAATTTTCAGCCCTTAAGTTTTCGGGGGAAACGGAGCAATATGAGTGTGAATTAGTTGTGAAATTCCCCCTTTGGCATAACTCACTCACTCGCAGGTCAATAGGGCACTGTAACATCGCTGTATTGATTTTTTCCCTCTGCCCACTAACTCTTGATGTATTGTCGGTCGGCTGTATTTTGTCTGGACTCAACAAATTCCCTGAGGCAGACTTCATTCTCAGAACTGTCGGTTACTTCGAAACATATATCATCATCAAACAAAACGCACTTTGACTATAAGAAATGGAAATAAACCTTGCACGCTTCATATTGTCTCGTGGGGCCTTTTTGGCTCATCTGAAGTTCCAGTGGACTCAGTGAATTCGCGCGTGTTACAAAAACGACCCTAAACGCGCATTTGTTCGTTTTAAGTTCACTTCAGTTTAGGGGGTTAACGGTCAATAAACCAAGAAGTACGGGTCGAAACGAACAGTGCTGAGTATTCTCCAGCAATCAAACGCGCTCCAGACTCAAAATGGAAATCGAAGAACACGGACACACACACATACACACACACACACACACACACAAGCTTGATCTTCGTTAAACAGCCTTTGACGAATGATTCGACAAATCCGCTTTTTTGGAATGAGAAAGTTGTACATATGGACGTGGAGACGTGACATGTGCGTTTTTTTTTATAACAAAAATCAAACAGCGTGCACTTTGAGCCTTTTGAATGTGTTCTCCGAACACACCCAACTGCTCGTGGTACACACACATACTCGTTGCAAGCGTCCATCACACTGTTAAGCTGCTATTATTTGGAATCTGTTCAAGAGGTAAGATATGGTAAATTGTCATTTCTGGCATTAACAGTCCATCATAAAGCCATATTTCGCTTAACAAACTAACCATGGAGGGTAAAAAGGTGTCATGGCATTTGCCTACTCTTTTCAGCAAAATTTCAGCATGACAGTTCTTGCAGTATTGAGTTAATTCAGCGAAAATAAATTAGTAACAGGTTTCATCCATTTAAATGCCACGAACGAGTAAAACAAAGCAAACAGCTTAACGGAAACTGCTCCATTTCCTTTAAAAAGACGCTGGTGGTAACGGTGCTGGTAGAAGTACAGAGAATATATTCGAAATGGATTGTACAGGCTTTTAAATAATGTGTTTTCGTTTCGCAAGCGGAATAAACGTGCGATATCTCTTAACCGCACGATCAGCGAATACCGGTCAAACTAGAAACACGGAGTAAATGACCAACAGCTGGCTATTACGAGGGGCACATCCCCCCGCTCCTCAATACTCTCCTCTTCGCCGATTGAATGAATTCGTTCTTACCTCCAACACAGAGAAGTGACATTTCTTCTTCTAGATATGAACTCTGCCAGAGGTCTTCGGCCAGCGGATTGTCCCTTCAGTATTAAAACAGAAATTTGAAATAAAATGATTTGTAAAAAAAAAAAAGCCAAACTGTACAGTGACCAACCCCACTGTTTTATATGTCAAAAATGAACTAAGTAGGTCGATATAAAAATAATTACTTTAAATATCTTTCGCCAGTTGCAGTAGATGTTTAGTCAAGTCTGCCTTCTTTTCGTCCAAATCACTGTCACTCCGTAAATGTGAGTATTTTTTGCTGCCTTCTCAGCTTCTCAGAACCCGACGCTCAGCCATCTTGTTCAGCACCGCAGTCGTGAGGACAGCTACGAGTGTGACGTCACTGGCCAAGCTCAACACCCTGGCGATGCACATGACTATCACCGGGGTCCTTCCCACTTTGTTAACCCCGCATAACCTGGTCACGCCGCGTATCTCTTCCACTTAAACAACCACAAAACTTTGAAACGAACACCTGTGTATTATTATTATTATTTCCCCTTTCCAGTCGCAGCTTTAATACAAAGGCTATTTAGTCCAGTGTTGACCAGAACTGTGAAATATCGGAGTGGGTCAATGGCGCTAAATTATTTACTTTCTTTTTTCTCAGTGTTACATACTCTATGTTTTTAGTAAATAAATAGTCCAAAAGCCATCGACTCCTTACATTTTATTGAACAGCGCCCCCCCCCCCCCTTTACATATTAATACAAGCCTGAGCGTAATGTTGCGCGGTTACGGAACTGGATACTTTTCCAGACGAATTCCTGTTGTGAACCTCACGGAATGCGCTGAATGCTCTCCCTCCCTTATGAGTAGAAATGATGTAGGCCCAGCCTAGTCATAGCCTAGCTAGTTTATACGACTCAGGGTGTAACAAAAGGGCAAGTCTCTGGTAATTAACTCTGGTACTTTTAGAGTGTTCTGCCCTGCTGGTTCCCTCCACCCTCGCCCTCTATAATTAGAGATGTACTGCGTGCATCCTGAAAGCTACGTGGTCAGTGGAAAAACAGAACCCAGCGTGATTTTGTAACTCAAGGGCCATGGCTTATCAGCACTCATGTAGCGAAAGTTCCCGTACAATTTTTATTACAGATTAGACGAAATTAATAAATCAAAGCTTGTGTGAAAAAGTTGCATTTGAGGAAACACGCCCCGGGTACGAATGGGAGGCACTGGGTCACTGAAAGCGGCGGTTGCCGTTTTCAGACTGCTACAGCTTTTCTAATGCAACGACGCCATCTGCTGGAAGACCAAAGCAAATACAATGCTCCTTTCCTTCGACTACTTGATCCCACAAACTATATCTGTGTGAAGTTTCACAGTAAAGTATTATGAATCAGGTGAACGCGTTCCTCGTTTAAAGACACATCTTTAAAAACACACACACACACACACACACACAATAGAAGACGAACTGAGTGGACGCATGAATAAAAGCTCAATATTTATTTAATGTGACATTAAAAACTGAAAGCAAAGATCATTACACCCTCTGCAAACATACAAACCTCTGACACACAACAAACAAACAAACAAAAAAAACAATTTTAATTCGTGTATTCTCACAAATAAGATTATGAATTCCTCTATAAATACCTATTTCCATCCAGGGTCAGGCACTGATGTGTGCCCATCTCTGACCCCGCCAAAATGCCACAGACCCAAGTTAAAACAGTCCAGATTCCAATAGTGTAAAAATTGTACAGTAAAAGAATTCTCTCAAAGCAAGTAGCAGCTTGCCGTCTGTTCCAGAGTAGCAGTTTATTTGTAAACATCTTTAGGGAATGACAGATGGAAAAGGCTATCGCAAATTAGTAAATATAACAAAAAAAAAGTAAAATAAAAATCTTAACTACATGTTTTTGATGCCAAAATAATTGGCACAGGGTGTGACTGTAATACTGTACAATCCTAGTCAGGATGGAAATTAATTCATCATTTTTTTTTTTTTTTTTTAATTCATTAATGTTCAGTCTTGCTGTTTTATCAAGACTGGTTTCTTGTACCTGAAAAGGAGAGCTCAACTCACCTACGAATAAAAAAATATTACACATATTTACTGAGTGTTGTTTTCACCACAATTATCTGGAAGATACACAAGCATGCGATTCATGCTCCTTTAATGTTTCCAGTGATGAGGCTAATGCTAACCAAACGCTACAGAACTGACCCAGACAATACAAAAAAAAAAAACCAAGAAAAAACCTGTAGCTAGCTAACACCACTCACAGGAAACCATGTGAAACCGAGTAGAAAAGCGGATCTTGACTGGTCCCGTCCCTGTATCAGAGAAGGGATCCATGCCCTGGTAGCACCACCATAAGCCGTCGTGAAGGCCAGGAAGGGGTTAAAACCCTTCCGGGCCGGTGCGTCTCTGTGTCTGGAGAGGATGATGATGCTGAAGATGAAGAAGATGATGATGATGACGATGATGGTGTCCACATGTCACACTCACAGCTTGTCACTGAGGGGAGACACATCAGGGAGTTATAGGCAACACACTAAAACAGACCTCAGCTGTGGCTTGGTCGCTCATAAACGTATGTGTTATGATATATGTAACTCTTGTTTTTACTCTCGTTCGACTGAGGAATGGTGAATTTATGTGAACAACTATCTAAACTATACAGCATATACTATATCATTATTCTTAATATTGTTGTTGTTGTTGTTGTTGTCATAGTTCTTATTTCTTCAGCATAATCCCGGTGTTTACAATGGTCTTTCTAGTCTGCTAAGTTACAGCGTGGCTCTGAGGAATTTAGCCGGTTATTTCTTTACATAAAAATAGAAAAGGAGGTTTTCCAGGCGTGGGAATTAAAACGACTGCGGGCGTAAACCGGCAACCAAATATTTTCACTCAGCGCGTGTTCCAAGCGCACACCCTTTACAGCTAAACAAACACCCGGACAGCCATTCATCAGTGTCATTCCACACACGCGGGTTTGAGGCATCGACTCTCATACTAGAACGCGATCGGAGCTGGCCCGTCAGTCACCTGTCAAAGTGGGCCAGGACCTCCTGCAGTTTGTGCACCAAGGCCCGGTGTTCATTGGGGCTGCTCTCCAAGGTACTGCTCAGTCGACTCAGGTAAGCGTCCAGGTTCCCGATAGAGGGAGTCTCCCCGGTGCCTAAACAGAGGAATGGACAGATTATATGATTATATCCACTAGTACACACCCAAAATGTAATTACACTAGCAGAGACGTTACAGAGACCAAAAATAAAAACTATGGGATATGCGTTTCCGTGAATAAAGTGGATAAGAGACAAGCAGACAAAGCAACAAGAAGGGATTTTTTTAAGGGGTAATACAGACCAGGGAGGGCCACAGAGGCCAGGCTGCTGACAAGGGTCTGCTTAATGGACAGCAGGTGGCGCTGCAGAGCCTGGACGCGGAGTTCGTCCTGACCCAGTTCGGCCTCCAGACGCTCCTTGGCGCTGTACATGTCTGCTATGTGCTTCTGCAAAACAGCGTTCTGTTCCTCGAACTCCACGTTCGCTTTACGTAGCCGTCGCAACTCCGCCTCCCGTGCTGCAAAACGTTTTACGTAACGGGACGCGGAAAAAGACAGCAGTCAGTCACTCTTCTCATTTATCAAATGTTTCTGTCTAAAAGAGCCGGGGGGATGGATACAGCGTAAGACTATCCCTTTAACAGTCGGACGTCAGCCTGGCGTAATGTCATTTGGTGTAAAGTACGAGATTAACCGTCGCATGTCAGCCTGGAAAAATGTGCTTTGGCATAAATTACACAGGCTTAAAGTCATGTGTCAGATTGGAAGAATGTCATTTAGTGTTAAGTATGACATTAACTGTCAGGCATCAGCCTTGGGAAATGTCCTTTGGTGTAAACCCGCAGGTTAATAGTTCGCTACGTGAATACAGGGACTGTCGAATCAAGTGATCATCACAAACATGAGCTAGTTTCCAAAAATCAATCAAAAAGAGAACTATAAAAAAAATATCAAATACATATCAAAAACACCAATTAAATATTTTGGACCATTTACTTGAGCTAAGCTAATCACACTGTAATAATTTACAAGAATTCACTTCATCAGCATTGACAGGTGTGTGTAAATATTCTAACTGGTCTGCTGAGAGACCAGAACACTATTCAGCTGTTGTTTCAATAATGGACAGTATTTTTAGTCTCTCCTCTCTCTCACCTTTGTTCTGGTCCAAGAACTCCTCTGTGAAAATGGGGACGTCAAACCTGTTCGAAAGGTCCGAACCCTGAGGAGCAGGGCGGAGAGAAGGGTGTTAGATAAATCACGAAAATGTCTGTGACGTAATTAGCGTCTGTTTGGGTGTTACAGACCTCTGGCAAAGACTTTCTCTCATTTAAGACGAGAAAAAAAAAATAATGCGTTTACCTTCAGGGCTGCCGCTCCAGAATTATTAGCACTGATAATGACTGATGCCAGCTCCTCTGCAAAGACAACAAACAAACAAACAAACAAAAAAACCCAAACATCTGTAGTCTGTGTACATTAATGAATTAATAATCACGACATGAATAAAAGTAGGACGCAGAATCAAAGGCATAAGGGAAAAGAAAGACAAACAAACAGGTCCACATCATACACTGCAAACATAAACATAATAAAAAAAATTGATTAGGAGGAATCGTATAAATATAATCGTAGACCTCAGAAAACAGACAGTGGGTGGTAAAAAAGAGAGGTGTTTTCTGCTCACCTTTCTTGATTCTCTTGTCCTGGACTTTGGCTGTGGTGATCTGGTAAGCCTCGCTCTGCTGGTACTCCTTCAGCTCCCGGGCATACTGCACCTTTTCTCTCTCCGCCTCGTCCAGATACCGCTACACGCCGACCATTATTCACAATGAGCAGAGAGAGAGAGAGAGAGACAGGGAGAGAGAGAGAGAGAGAGAGAGAGAGAGAGAGAGATATGCAACTTATTAAAAACACTGCTGGACACACCATTCACTACTGACACTGAACAGAGAGAGAGATGGGGAAATACACACATCAGATAAAAACCACTACACACCAATCAGTATTCCCAATAAACACAAAGACAGAGAAAAATATATACACAATGCTACAATATACAATGCTGATATATATATATACACACACACATATACACATACATACATACACACACATATATTTGATGCAATGCTTTTATTTATCTATTTTCTATCTTAATAACCATCACTTGAGACAGCAGTTGTTGCCATGGCTACAGCCATTCTTTGGGCATTAACAGTTTTATTCTGCATACACAGAGTAATATATTTAAGTATAAGTCAATTCAAGCAGCTCTGTTTTTAACTGCTGATTCACAACCAAAACACATCTCCTTCAGTTTGCCTTTATAGTGAATACACATTGTGTTGATTTCTATCAGCTAAATAAAAAAAAAAAACCCCACTGGGCTCCCTCTCTGTCCAATCATGTCCAGCGAAATTTAAAAAAAAAAAAGTACCTGCTTGTCGTGAGGGGCCAGCCTGCTCCACTCCGCGCCCAGTCTCTTGGTAATCTCCGGGAAAGGCAGGTCGGGGTGTAGAGCGCGGATCTGTTCTCTCCGCTCGTTCAGGAAGCGGACGTAGCCCGTCACCGGCGCCTTCGGACCGTTGGGCAACACCTTCTTTCTCTTCTTCCCTTTCGGCCACCCTCGTTTTTTCACCGGCTGTATGGCGAGTGTGCTCTGTGTGTGTTGGGGGGCGGGGGGGGGGGGGGATTAAAAAAAAAAAAGTCAAATACAACTCAATTCACATACAACTCTCTCTCTCCCCCACCTCTCCACACATACACGTTTACTGATGCGCGAGATTCAGATATCAGAATGAAAACCCCAATGACGGTTAAGTACAACCCAGATACAGTGGGCTAAAAGGCTATTGGTCGGATATCACAGTGTGGCTGGAGGTGGATTCAAACCGAGATGCTTAATGTACAAACATGTGGTGTTGGGGATCAGTGGGAAATTTGTGGACTGTACACAGATCTCCTCTGGGAAACTCTGACATCAAGACATTGTTTGAAATGTTGCATTTTCTGGACAATCGATGGATGCACATACGAGAAAAAAATTGAAATCTGGTCTTTCAAACGTCAGCCACCACGAATAACTTACAAATCATCCAAATGATCTAAGTCACCCATAATGTGAAGAACACACCTCCGGGCTCAACACGGACGGACTGAGAGAAGGATGGGTTTTTTAACTTCAACGAATGTACACATCCTGATAATCACTTTAAGATATGGATCGCCTTTTCTCTGTCAAAAAAACGTTGTTCTTTACCTCATCTTGGGTGGCGTCGGAGGGGTGACCACTCCTCTGCGTGGGAACATCACTCTGTTCTTGTTTCACACCTCCCATTACATGGATCAGGGTATTTTTTTTTGTTTTGTTTTTTTTTTATAACTGAAAGAAAGGAATGACACAATTTCCGACGTCAGAAGCAACGGGAACGAGACAGTACACAAGCTCCGTGACACAACTGTCAGAAACACACAAATTAAGCTTACACTTAAAAAAAAATCACTATGAACACACAAATCTGCACAATATTAAGTTGTGCACCTGCGATGTCCGAGTGTTCAAAAGATAATAAAACTCTCGCTCTCACGTTCGCCGTCAAAAAGCTAATATTAGCATTAATGCATTAACTAGCCAGGCAGGCTACTCAACGATGTTCGATGTGTAGAAAAGATATGCAAATTGCTAGTCGATTGGCTTCCACAATAACCACGCTACAATCGTTCCTTACGTTCATTCCCGTGAAAAACATTTTTGTTTGATTGCTTTGTAAAGTTAAAAAAATGCACAGATTAGTTATTTACTTTCAGTATTTTTACTTACCACGGAACTATATGTTCCTTGTTTAAAGTCCGACGTCTCACGTCTCAACCTAACCTAAACACAGCAGTAGATTATGATTGGACAGATTGCCAGGATAGGTGGACCCAAACAGACGCGCAGAAGCCGTTCAGCTCCCGGTCGCATAAGAGGCGGGGCTTACCACCAATTACACTATTTCGATTGGATCATACTGGAGCTGTTTTGATTGGGCCGTTACCTGCCGCTAGAAGCATACAGTGATGCTAGGCTTTACTTCAATGTCGCCAATCGTGCGGAGCAATTTATCAGTTAAAAGTTTGGTTTGGCGCATTTAATGGCAATGATTTGGTCATTTGACGAGCTCACCTCCATCAAAACGCCTTAAGGAGTGAGAAAATACTTATTGGCTTTGCTAGTTATAGCAGCCACTGGGCAAGGCTAAGATCAAGTATGTGTTGTTAGTCACTTTTCCCTCTTCAATGAGTTGCCTGTACACATCTAGCCGTCTCCCTATAAACATAGCCCAGGCTTCCAAATGAAAAACATAATATCTGGCATTTGTGGCTGGGTTCTTATATGGTTTGGATTAGTGGGCTGGTTGCACAATAAATTCCTCCATGGCTTGATAAATTGATTGACTGATCACTTTTCTGTATAAGTAATTTCTTGCTGTAAATGAAAATCTGCTTTCTCTTGTCCAGCAGGTGTCATTGCAATTAAACTCCTCCACATGTACCAGTTAGGTTCAGATATGAAGGACAGACCAACAGCCTACTTAGAATATTGTTGTAGGAATGTTGCTGTGACAATCTAAATGTTACATAGTAACTTGTAGATAACAAACGTGACACAAAACACTGGTAGCCATAGTAACCAGCATGACAGGTACATTCAAATGTTACCAATTTGATTCAAGAGTTCTATCCAGTCTGATTTTTTTTTTTTTTAATGAAAAACTCTCTTAAAAAACCTTTCTACTGAAATCTTTCCACTGTTCCTTCACTCTCATTATAGTCAAAATGAGATAACATCCCTTGGCCTGTTGCTGGCCTGATAATTTTCCATAACCTCCTTCTACACGAGCAGGAAAAGACAGGCTTTGAGACAGATGTCCTTAATTAATGTGGAAAATATTCATATTTCCTGTCAGTCACACTCTCTTTGGTCTGATCACAACAATCCATGTTCCCCTACCATATCAATAAGCGTGTTAATTTAGACTACTGGTGAAAAAGGCAGACATAAAATGCCACACCAGAGAGAAGTTATTAGTCCACTGGTGGACAGGCCTCCTGTCTGTCGCAGTTTTTAATCTCGAGACAGTCCTCAACACCGTCAGAATTACTCGGCTGTCATTGTGAATGTAGTATCTTAATTGTTATTTTTTCATTTATGTGAAATTAACAACATTCATTTACTTAACTGCCGAATCAAAACCATGATCCCCTGTGACACACAAGTAAGGCTTGGCAGTAAGAGCCACACATGTATTTGTTTCAGGAGGAAATTTAAAGAGTACCTTCCTTTGCTGATATTTATACAAAAATGTATGCAACTTAATCACATATGCTATTGCATTTGACGTTACAACCATACGTTTTGATGTCCAGGCAATGACCACGAGCTCTTTGTGAACTTGATTTTGAAAATGCATTAAAAAAAATATATATAAAAGTTATATGGGGGGGGGGGGCATATAGACCACACAGTGTTGTGGTAGCTAAGGTTACACTACTCAAGTTTCTATCACCCCTATCGTTTTTCCACCCTCTCGGGGGAAGTCACTCATTTGCTCCGTGTTTCTGGTTATGCGCTGTTGTGTGTGTTTATTTCAGCAAAGCCTGCAGTGTTCTCCATCCAAGATGGCTGCGGGTGAGAGCAGTAGCCGATCGCCGTGTCTAAATTTCTCGACTTCAGGACCACTGGGCAACGCTCAGCCCAGCAACAGCGCCCATTCGTCGCCGGCGAGCAACGGCGGCTCGGTGGGTACCACCGGTGGGGTTAACAGGACAGTGGGGAACTCAAACCCCCAAGTAGGCCCGGACGGTGGCGGAGGCGCCGACATCGCAGTAAGAATTACGCCCAATACACAGAACTCTTCTCGGCCGTCGGCGAACGCTTCGGTGGTACATGCAGCGTCGGCTCCGGTTGGAGGCGCCACAGCCGCTGCGTCAAACATGACGGCCACATCCACGTCTACTGCATCCTCAGTGGATGCGTCCGCAGTCTCGTCCTCTTTACCAAATAGTCCTGCGTCTGCATCCGTGTTGGTGTATCGGGAGCCAGTCTATAACTGGCAAGCAACGAAAAGCACCGTAAAAGAGAGGTTTGCATTCTTGTTCAACAATGAGGTGCTAAGTGACGTCCATTTTTTGGTTGGCAAAGGAATGGGAGTACAGCGAATACCAGCGCACAGGTACGGGTGTGTTTCGTGCTCTGTTTAACTTATATTTTACCTCCCTTGTCGGTAACATTCTCCGCTTGATTTTTGTGTGTTTAAATGTGGAACATGTGCCCTCAAAATACGCGTTGAAGCGTCAGACATACGATCACTCTAAAGAGATTAACAAACTTGTCTGCTCGGGGGATTATAATGTTGCCATGTATCATTTGACATTTATACCTATGATTTAACATCTCTGTTCTATAGGACATATATATGCATTTCGGCCGTCCTATTTCAATATTTACTTATAGACTTTGGGGGTAAACACAGCGTCATCTTCTGTTCTAGTAAAATTGTGTGCGATTCGGTGGCGGGGTGGGGGTACTGTAACTAGACCAGATTTCCGTTTGTCCTTAATTACCGTCTGATTCCCTTTTTTGCTGCGCGCCAGGTTTGCCCTCGCAGTGGGAAGCGCGGTGTTCGATGCGATGTTTAACGGGGGCATGGCCACAACCTCGACCGAAATTGAACTCCCAGATGTGGAGCCGGCCGCTTTTCTCGCCCTTCTCAAGTAAGTCATCAGGGGCTTATCATGTCGTTGGAGTTAATATGCAATTACATGACTCTTGATATCATGCGGTTAAACACTGGGGATGCCCTTCGAATGTCCTCAACTGTGTGTGAGCTAAATGCATGTACGATAGCGTCTCCAGTCAGGGATGCGGAATTTAGTGTGGATTTTAATATTCCTAAATCAGTCCGGCAGCTAATATTCCAAACTGAGCGGACGTTTCTTTCGTCTGGAATCTTTTTTGAATGCAGATTCCTGTACTCCGATGAAGTTCAGATCGGTCCGGAAACGGTCATGACCACGTTATATACAGCCAAGAAGTATGCGGTGCCTGCTCTGGAGACGCATTGTGTGGAATTTCTTAAGAAGAACTTGCGTGCGGACAACGCTTTCATGTTGCTAACGCAGGTAATTACCCAGCGAAACGACTAAAAACTCACTTAAAATGGGTGCGTTCCAGAAGACGAGATAAGACCAATCTTACACTCTTACTTATGTACATACCAGGTCAAAGGGCGTGTTTACTAGCAGTGCAGAATACCATTCCTCGTCTTTGCTTGGAGAGATCTGTTCTGCTATAAGTCGTCTTGCTTTTTTTTTTTTTTTTTTTGGAAATTTAAATTGCAAGTCATTGTCAGGCTGAACAACTAGACTTTTGAGCCAACCACTGTTTTAGTGATCAGAAAGGAATGTTATTTAGATTGAATGCTCACAAATTCACATTAAGTTTCTCCTAAGTAAGTAATACAGAGAGTTTGAATCACATTTTTTTCTCTTTCTCTCCACAGGCTCGTCTGTTTGACGAACCTCAGTTGGCCAGTCTTTGCTTGGAGAATATTGACAAAAACACTGCGGATGCCCTGGCAGCAGAGGGCTTCACAGATATTGACCTTGGTATTAAAACGTCAAATATTCATCAGATAAACCAGTTTACCCTCCACAGAGACCACCAACACCATTCCTGCAGTTTATGTGACAAAATCCATAGGTTAGGCCATGTGCCACACAGCAAACATATTGAGAGAACAGAATGTTGAGACAGGAGTGTTTTAAGGTTTTCTTAAATTTACATGCAGTCATTCAGCTGACGCTTTTATTCAGAGTGACTTCCAAGAGAGGCAGAATACAAACCAAGCATGGAGCCATTAAGAAGCTGTCCATGGCATAAGTGTCACCACTAAGTCCAGGATTAGACCAATCACAAGTGCAAAAAAAAAGGTTGAATGAAAGAATGAGAGTGGAGTTAATAATTAAACTGAACTTTTTTTTTGACTGTCTGAATCCCTAACAAATAGTCATTCAAACAAGTGATTGCTTTCAAACTACGCGTTTCCCTAACATGCTTTTAGTTTTCGACGTTTTGGAATACAATGTGTGATCATCATCATCAGATCCATTCGTTTGTTTGATCACGGTATTTATCCGTGTTTTCATTCGCCGGTGTCCGCAGACACGCTGGTAGCGGTCCTGGAGAGGGACACGTTGGGGGTGAGGGAGGTGCGACTGTTCGCGGCCGCGGTACGCTGGGCGGAGGCCGAGTCGCAGCGACAGCAGATCCAGCCGACGCCCGAGAACAAACGCAAAGTGTTGGGCAAAGCCCTGAACCTCATTCGCTTTCCCCTCATGACCATAGAGGAGTTCGCCGCAGGTAAAGCCACATCTGATTCTAGACGTGTCAGATTTCGCTCCTGTTACACAGGTAAAACGATGAACTCGTAGCAAAATATTATATTATGTTTAGAGTCTTATCTCAATTATATGTATTATATATACTATATTGTCAGGGGGTAACCACATGCAGTGGTGTTAGTTACAGCAGAATACTCCAATCAAGACAATGATTTATGAATGACTTTGTAACAGTTCCTTAGAGGGTCTGTAATATCTGGCAGGATTTCTTTGTGTTTTGTCCCAGTGAGTATCACACTAGCTCAGGTAGACAGCACAGTTTTTCGGGAGGCCTTGTTCCGATCAAAAGTGGCATCGGTTTCGGTGTGAGCAGAAGGTAGATCAGATCCCCTAACTGAAAGGAACAGATTCATTGTTGTCCTCCGTGTATGTGTTTCCAGCCAGACAGAGCTACTGTGTTGTTGGCCTGGGCTCAGATGGAAAAAAAAAACAAAAAACATTTCAGTGTGATTACTCTGAATGTTTTTTTTTTTCTCCCCCTTATGAATAATTTAAAAGACCCTGAAGATTCTCACACAGCGCCCTGTCAGGTTGATCAGTGAATGAAGATCTTTTCTGCTCTCGTCAACGTCTGCATCATGGTTCTTGACCGTACCAAATTCTTTGTTATGTTTTGTTATCCTCTTTGGAATAAACATCTTTGTGTGTGTGTGTGTGTGTCTTGGCAGGTCCAGCTCAGTCTGGTATACTCACGGACAGAGAGGTGGTCAGTCTGTTCCTTCATTTTACTGTGAATCCCAAACCTCATGTGGAGTTTATCGACCGGCCACGCTGCTGTCTGAGGGGGAAGGAATGTAGCATTACTCGTTTCGGACAGGTGGAAAGCCGCTGGGGCTACAGTGGGACCAGCGACCGCATCCGGTAACGCCTCTGCTTTACTGGTTTTGAATTGGTCTGTCTCTTACCAGTCTTGCATTGCGTCAGTCAAAACAGAATGAACATTTGAAAGTGTTTCTAAAACGTGTATCATTCAAGCTTTGAGTTTGGAATAAGGATTTATATCAAAATAAAACGGAACGTTACGTTTTAACAGAGATATTGATGGATTTGATGATGGATTTATTGTGAAAATACTCGAATTAAGTGTTAAACAAAGGAAATAATCAGAGATCTTTTTATTTGCTTGTCTCAGGTTTTCTGTGAATCGTAGAATATTTGTCGTGGGCTTTGGACTGTATGGATCCATACATGGTCCGACAGATTATCAGGTCAACATTCAGGTAAATCGACTGCTCTGTGTTACGGTAAAAAAAAAAAGACAGAAAGAAAAAAAAAAGGAAGGAATCCATCTGTGTGGTTGACTTTACGCATCACCCGTTCTGTCTGTTTTTCTTTGCTGCAGATCATCCACACAGACAGTAACACCGTTCTGGGTCAAAACGACACAGGTTTCAGCTGTGACGGTTCAGCCAGCACTTTCAGAGTCATGTTTAAAGAACCCGTGGAAATTCTTCCCAGCGTCAACTACATTGCCTGCGCTACACTCAAGGTGACATATCCATCACCCGGTGTTCCCGATCTAAAACGCTGTAGATAACACTGTAAATGTAGCGGCCGTATGTTATGCTAATTGTTTTCATGCCAATGACGGTCCAGCTTAGTGTTAAATTGCAACTGTGAGGTTTTTTTTCCTTAATTTTCCGTTTGGTGGTGCTATCGATAGGGATGAATGTCTTGATAGTGTGTTAGCTTGGTTGTCATCTTAGCATTTTAAGTTATACGCAGCCATAGTAAAGTTACCGTTCCTGTCAATGTGTTTCACAGGGACCAGACTCGCACTATGGGACTAAAGGCATGCGGAAGGTAACTTACGAAGCCCCGGCGACCGGTACCAAAACCTGCTTCACATTCTGCTACGCCGCGGGAAACAATAACGGAACGTCGGTGGAAGACGGTCAAATCCCCGAGATCATTTTCTACACATAATGACTGTACCCATATCGCTTAGGGAAACGAAGACTCCTCAGCGTTATCACGTTAACGTCACTGTCACACAGAACTGCACCGGTCTCTCCGGACAGACCAACAACCAAATCAAGCTCTTTCCTTTCTGCAGGGGATACGGTAGCGCATGGGGGGAAAAAAATAAAGAAATTAAAAAAAAAAAAAGAAATATCCAGTTAAGTGCCCACAGTGGGTTTAAGGTACACAGTCTTGATTTTCGACTAGACTAGGCATTCAAATGTTCAAAATCAAGGACGACTAATGGACTTTTGTTGTAAATGGAAACGTCGCACCACTTAAAACGGAATTGTTACACATGACTTAATTTGTTAAACCCGTGTTTTTACCAATCTGGCTATGCGTCACAACTCTGGTGCTGGAAATTCGCTATTTTCCATCCAATCAGTTGACGTATCGACAATTAAATAAAAATTAGGTCCAGTATCACTATGATTAATTCTTAAGAACGCTTATCAGTTTTGAGTTGCACTGATGCACTTTTGGGTCCGAACGTAATCACGTAGCCCAAAAAAAAAACAAAAAAAACGGGGATGTGGGAGACTCCATAACGTTAGTTTTCTTCATGAATCATTGAAAAGTGATATTCATTATACTAGCTGTTCTGACTAGCAACGGACTGTTACACGACACTCAAGGTTTAAAAGGTATAAAATTTAGACTCTTTTTTTTTTGCCATGTCTGTAAATAATTCTACTGAAATAGATTATGTTTACATTGAATGTTGTTGAACCGCAGTTGCCCTATTCTTAATTATGGAGCCAAACTGTACCAGTGCGTGCAGGCTGCTACCGGACAAACCGTATGCTTGACTCTCCACCGCCTAGTATCGCTGAACGTTATCTTCTTTCGTCTTTCAATCGAAACATTTCAGCTGAAATCACCCCCCCAACTTAGAACAAGAGGGAGACGGTTTAAAGCGGTAATAAACACCAAACGCGTTTAAAAGTTAAAAAAAAAAAAAAAAAAAGAATAAGAATGTATAATTATTTGCCAATCAATGTATTACTTGTTTTTGTTTTCAGTTGTACCTAAATGCTTATTGTCAAAGTTCTGTAAATATCAAAGTGTCCCAGTCATTTATGGATGTTCCAATAAATCTATTGGGAAGTCTACACTTAAACAACTCCATAGATTGTGTTTTACTCCCTCAACCTCTTTATAACACACACAAGGCAGGGATAATGGGAAGTGCACGTAATTTTCTGTGGAGTGATACAGTTCAGCGGAGTATATGAACTGGGTTAGACTGAGGCCTGTTTAACACCAGAGCAGTTTTATGGCTCTTTAGAACACTGTGTTGCCAAGACAAGGGTCAATATTTAGTTGTTTGACATATTCCCTTGAATACACAAACCGTGCTAAAGTTTCAGACATCGTTCTCACACAAACACCACCAGGAGTGATCAAAATTCTGAAACAAGTTTCCCCCCTCCCCCCACCCAAGGCACAGATGTTCAGTTTTCTTCAGAGATCCTTTACTCATCACTAAACAGCCTGACCCAGGTTTACAATCCCCTAATGGTCTCACTCACACATACACCCCACACACACGCTCGGCAAACAAGTCAAAATACAGACGCGTTCAATTTTTAATTTTCCTTTATTATTGTTTAAATTCTTAATCAAATCGCATCTGGTCGTCTTTTGGCAAGCTGTTAGTGCTCATGGTCGCTCTGTACAGTCCAGTCCCTGTGGGTCGAGAGGGAGGGGAGAGGGGTGTGTTTGTGTGTGTGTGCGCGTGTGTGTGGGGGGGGGGAGGGGAGGGGAGGGGAAAAAAAGAGGGTACGGGACGGTGGCTTTTACAATTTGTCCAGGAAGTTATCCAGCGCTGGGATTCCCTCTTTGAGCCCCTTGCGTTTGCGTGTTTCGGCGACGATCTGAGAGGGTTTGGATGAGGCCTCGCTGGGGTCACCCTGCAGGATCTGCCAGTGGTCAAACACACACTGAGGGAAAGCCTGACCACCTGTGTTGGAGCGCAAGTCAGCTGTGAAACCTGGGGGAAAAAAAAGGAGAGAGAGAGGATTAAAGACATGGAATCACATACACTAAAATAATAAATCAACAACTTCCTCTAAAGAGCAATTACTTGAATAAAGGGTCAGGTACCATAACTATCTAGTAAACATTTACCCTCAGCCTGATTCACACGTTTACTCTTTTTTAAAAATTTTTTTAATTAGGGCAGACAACTATTACAGCTTACAGCTGAGTAAAAATCTCCCTTGGCTGTCTCTTGGTTTCACAAACATTCTGTCGATAACATTTTTACAACCACCCAACTCTTGTCCCCCTGAGTCAGAAGACAGCACGATCTCACGTTTAGTTATCTCTGAACTTTTAACACTAAAAAAAAAAAAATCAATGCCAGACAGACAGGTCGCTGTACTCACCAAAGGACTCGTTGACAGGCAGGTAAGCCTTGACCACGAACATGGGTGTTCCCATGACCTGAGACTCCTCAAACACGTGACCACGTTTCCTGTTCAGCACTCCGTAGATGCCACCCACCACTGCCTCAGGGCACTGTGGGTAGTCACAGCAACACACACAAACAAGCGGTTACTATCCAAGACCATTAAGCCTGAGCTTTAAGAGCCTCACTCGGCGTTCACTGGCACGCCGTGTTAAGATGATGGTGGATGTGTGGTGTTTTACCTGGATCTCCACCAGGTAGACGGGCTCCATCAGTCTGGGCGCGGCTGTGAGCTGGCAGGCGTACAAGACTCGGCGGGCTGTTGGAATGATCTGGCCGCCACCACGGTGGATGGCGTCGGTGTGCAAGGTCACGTCGTGGATGTCGAAGCGGATGGCACGCATGTTCTCCTCACACAAGGCACCCTGAGAAAGACGTTTTAAAACGTCATTATTTACAGAGGGATAAAAAACAAAAACACAAACAAATAACTGATCCCTCTGCTGTGTGAAAACGAGCACTGTACAATTCAAAACCCACTGGCTTCCATTTCAGTTAAACAACTTTGTGAAATACAAAGAATCTGCTACATTAATCTCGACTTAGATTAAGCAACGTCACTCTTTACTTTCAGTGTATGGTATAAAACACATTCACCGTTAACAGCGCTTTGAACGCTCTGGCTCTCAAACGAGAGTCCCCCATGTCGCTCACCTCTTTACTGGCCCACTGGAAGCCGGCGACCACGCTGTCCTTGATCTCGTTCAGGTACTGCACTCCCTTGGTCACGTCCACCAGGACGTTGGGCCCAGTTCCGTCGGGTCCAAAGCACCAGATCTTACGGGCCTCTGTCACCTCCCACTCGTACTTGTCGGCCAGGTAACGAGCGCGGGCTTTGAGCTCCTGGCGGGCGGTGACCTCTCCCTTCTCGATGTCCTCGGCCAGACCCTCCGGGAAGGGGCGGGCCTTCATGAACAGACGGTTGTGCTTGTTGGGCGACTTGGACAGGCACATCTGGGATGACTCCTCACTAACGGTTTCTCTGTAGGATACGACTGGGTCAGATTTCTGCAGAAATCAAAAACAAAAGTCAGAAAAGAAATGTTCACAACCTTGAGTTTCATTACAGGCTTTGAGACAGAACCAAACACAACGTCCAATGCCTGATTTACACATCTACCCGACTCATTAGTCAACGGGGAAGAAAAGTGCCCCAACACTGCAGCTTTGGGAACCTCACATCTGGACAACCAGTGACCAACAAACCACCAGTGTGAATAATGCAGAGGCCCATTTATTAACTCACGCAGGGAAGACAACCACAGCTAAAGCTGCACAACCCCCCCCCCCCCCCAACAAAACCAACTAAAACCCAAATCTACATATTCATGAAGGGGCGGAGCCCAGGACGGTACCTTGATTGGAATGCAGGCGTGGTCCTCCTCCAGATCCTTCAGGCAGATCTCCAGGTGGAGCTCACCAGCTCCGGCGATGATGTGTTCTCCGGACTCCTCGATGATACACTGGACCATGGGGTCGGACTTGGCCAGGCGTTTGAGCCCCTCCACCAGTTTGGGGAGGTCTGCCGGGTTCTTGGCCTCCACGGCCACTCTCACCACAGGGCTGACGCTGAACTTCATCACGCGCATGTTATGGGCCTGCTCGTAGGTTGTGATGGTCCCTGTCTTCACCAAAAACTGGTCCACGCCGACCAGACCCACGATGTTACCGCATGGCACGTCCTCAATGGGCTCGACGTAACGGCCCATCATCAGAATGGTCCTAAAGGAGAAAGCGTTGGGAAATTTAGTAAGAACCTTCCTTAGAAAATTGGAAACTTAATCTCAGATGCCTTGTTCCTGAACTAAATAAAGATTATCTATATACACATAGCACTGGAAGAACTGGGGCAGTACTGAAACAACTCGACCGGCTCCACGTGTCTAAAATTTGCCATTGGCAATTTAACTTCAGCAGTCAAAAACACTCCTTCAAAAGGGAAAGCCAAGAGAGAGACCTCAGACTGCATTGGAAGTGATGCATTTTGTGAGATTGTATGGACAAACACACACCTCTGAATGGGTTTGAGGTAAAGGTCTTCCTTCTTTCCAGGGGTGAAATTTGGTCCCATGATGCGCACCTTCAGGCCGGTGGACACCATGCCGGAGAAGACACGGCCGAAAGCGTAGAAACGACCCTTGTCGGAGGTCGGCACCATTTTGGAGATGTACATCATCAGGGGTGCCTTGGGGTCGCAGTTCTTGATTCCTGAAGAACAGACAAGCTAAACGTTAACACAAATTGCAGGAAATGGGTAAAAAAAACAAAACAAAACAAAAAAACCCCCACAAAAATTCATCGTCTAATCAACTACGCACGGTTCCGTCTTCACCCTCTCTCTCTTCAAACGAATCTACGACCCCCGATTCTAATACGTTCAACCAGTCTGAGACTCCTGATTCCATTAAACCCAAGCACGCAGCCCATACCATATCCAGCCTATCAGATTCGACGTTCTCTTCTCCCCAACAGGAGCCTCCCTTTAAACAATTTAGGAAAGGATTGGTACACGAGCCAATTCCTCTCTCGTTCCTATTGGCTGTCACCAAGCTACCAACCCCCTCCCTCAGACTTTTTGTTGCTGTCCCGTACCCATGGCGGCCTCGTCGTCTCCTGGTCCCTCGTAGAGCAGCTCACAGCGGTATTTCTGGGCGGTGACGGGGGAAGGCAGGTGGATGGTGATCATCTGAAGCAGGGCTTCTCCGGCGGGCAGCCAGCGACGCATCACTGCCTTCAGGAGGGGCTTGCCTTCCTTATCCTTATCCTCATTGTCCAGCTTAATGTCCAGCTTCTCAATCAGCTTGGCTGTCTCCTCCTTCTTAAAGTTCATGATGGCATCGAAGACCTGATAGGAAAAGGGAAGAGAATCAGGTAAGGACTGTGAACATCAACAGTGTTTTGTTAAATCAACAGCGGGGGGTGGGGGGGGCAACAACAACGAAAAAAAAACAACCCCAAAACAAAACCACCCACAGCAGAAAACTGGGGTGGGGGGGTTGTAGTGCCATGCACATCAGACTGAAGTTTCTCATCACTGGCCAAGTCAGGTCAAAGTGAAGAAATGTGTTTACGTCATCATTTTAGGCAGGTGTTTCGAGTGAACACGGTAGGCAGGCGAAAACAAATCCGGCAGGATTTGCTCAACGGTGAGCTCTAAAAGCAGGAAAGGGGCCGGGTCGGCGCTAACCTTGAAGATGGGGTCCAGGATGAGCTGGGCGAAGGTTCTGGGCAGCTTCTTGCCATCAGGGCTGACGGCAGATTTGCTGAACTTGCCGGTGGCGGGATCGAAATATCTGGATGCGTAGGGTGGAAGGAAAAAAAACAAAACAAAAAAAACAACAAAGTGAGAGGTTTGTTTGCCAAGGACTTTATGTATCAGATGATACTCATTTGGAGAACATCAGTTTAAGGTGAATACAAAAGTAATTCAGAAACTGCAGTTATAAACCTGCTTAGTCATTTCACTCAACTTTCCCAGATACACTTCCCTTCTCATTTCAGGTGACAAGCAGAAATGCTAAGTGGTTCTTGGCTCTGTATTTCAGCCTGAGGTGACATCTGTCATTTGCATTCAGTGTGCGCCAAAGGGACAAAATCCCGCTGCCAGACAGTTGGGAGGGTATTGTACCTGTCGCCCCAAAGTTTCTTCATCATGTCCTCCACCTTCTTGCATCGCTCGGCAGGGCCCAACTGGGCGTCGCCCTTGGCAGCGAACTTGGTCACGTACATCTCAGCAAACTGCTTCAGGGTGAAGGCCCAGCCGTGGAGACCGGAACCGAAGCCAACAGTACCGACAACTGGATCGATCTACAAAGTCAGAACCAAGAAACGATTAAAAAAAAAAAAATGGGGGGGGGGGGGGGAGAGCTATGGGACATAAGAGGGCAAAGGAAAGCACTTAATTCCAGAAAAATGACGACTAGCAGTCACGTGGTGCTGAACCAGTGTTAAAATCTTCACAAAGCACATGTTCCTAAGAACCCACGTGACTTCAGGTTCCAGCACAGGAATCCACGAGTCTCTTACTGCATTACGAAAACAGTTACATAAACCCTACGTCAGAAGCCCTTTCTCTGGCTTCCTTCTGCCAATTTAGTTAAAAGCAACGTAGCATTGATAGGAATCTAACTCAAAACCACACACTATCCTCCTAAACAATGCACCAACATTCCCCAAAACAATATGCTGACATTCTGCTGACACGCCAGCTCCGAATCCTATATTCTGTACCAAAGGCCCGGCACTCTGTAGGGCGCTCAGTAAAAGCCCTATATTCTGTACCAAAGGCCCGGGCACTCTGCAGGGCGCTCAGTAAAAGCCCTATATTCGGTACCAAAGGCCCGGCACTCTGTAGGGCGCTCAGTAAAAGCCCTATATTCTGTACCAAAGGCCCGGGCACTCTGTAGGGCGTTCAGTAAAAGCCCTGTATTCTGTACCAAAGGCCCCGCACTCTGTAGGGCGCTCAGTAAAAGCCTCACCATGATGTTACCCATGGGGCCGCCCTCGTCCTCGCCGTAGGTGGAGATGATGACGTTGACGTTCTCCACGATGCGCTGGAAGGTCTGGTACAGCTCCTCGGGTTCCAGCTGCAGCTCCAGCAGGGCCCGGTCCATTTTGTTCATCATCAGAACGGGCTTGATGCGCTCTGCGATGGCCTGCCTCAGCACGGTCTCCGTCTGCACGCACACACCTGCGCAGGAAAGAGAGGGGGACAGGCGCGGTAAGACACGGCACACCACTGCCGATTCAGGGCAGACGGGGAACTTGTGCTGGGATCAGCCATCTGAACTAATCACAGCACGTGGATTTAACCTGAAGCTTAGAAACATCTCAGGAGACAAGCTATAAGAAAGAAGAAAACATCTAATGCAAGTGAACATTTAAAACGCACTGTTGACGTACTGCGTCAAGTAGAATTTCATATTCACCGACTGTCGTATCATCAGTTCACATAAAACTCAGCTTTGAAAGTAACGGCAACTTATTCTGTTTACATCATTTTCCTCGAGCACTTACCGGACACACAGTCCACGACCACAAGGGCTCCGTCAGTGACACGCAGAGCAGCGGTCACCTCGGAGGAGAAGTCGACGTGCCCGGGGGAGTCGATCAGGTTGATGAGAAAGCCGGAGCCATCTTTGCACTGCTTGATGAAGGCCAAGTCGTTATCGGAGAGCTCGTAGTACATGGAGATAGCGCTGAGGAGAGACAAATGAGACGTGAGAACCTGTGGCAGTTACAGTTTGAATAATTCATTTTCACCTCATTTCAGACAGACACACACACACACAGTAGATCCTCTGTAAAAAGCCATACAACTCTATTTAACAACTCCTGTTGGTTTTATAAATGGAATAAATTTGGAGCGTTTGATAACTTTCTGCATCTGAGGGTGTTCAACATTGATCCCTTCAATCAATGTTTATTTAAGTGCGCACTTTTGAACAGCCACAGAGTTTTTATAAAGTAGCTGCTTTGGAATGAATAGAATCTTCAAATTAGCGTTGGGTTCTAATGCCGGTTGTTTTCCCGCTGTGTGTCAGCCGTTAACACTTACGTGGACTTGATGGTGATGCAACGTTCCTGCTCATCCTTTCTGGTGTCAGTGAAACGGGTCTCTCCGGCACGGGCAGAGGCAATGATACCGGCCTTTGACACCAGCGAGTCAGTCAATGTGGACTTTCCATGGTCCACATGAGCGATCACGGACATGTTACGGATGTTGGACTTTTTGTCCATGATGGCACGGATCTGGTCTACGGTGAAGTTCACCTGTTGGAGGGGTGGGGAGGATAGGAGATGATGAGAAAGCAATGCAGAAAAAAAAAAATTAACTTTTGAATCTCAGAACAATTGATATTTCAGTTTGAACCTTTCTATGTATGTCCACGCGAAGTGCTGAATGGTTAAAATCAAATCGACATTTTTGTAATTACGTTCCATTGTGGCGAAACGTGCACGCGTGCGTGTGGGCGCGCGCGAGACGAGTAGACGTCAGCCGGTTATGCTGATACACGCTCAGAAGTGCCAAGGCTGCACCATTTTTTTTTTTAAACGGCGTCAATACCAATTGCTGACGCAGTCTCCACGACCGATGAGCTTTGCAATCCGCCGCAGCGTCCAGCATTTAACTCTCGTCATTACTGCACCCACACAAATAATCACATCTATTATAAATAAGGGCGGCGACTAGCTCGCGAGCTACACAGGTCTCGCTCAACCACCATGCCAATACTCAGAGTTCACACTGACATTAAACACGCAATTTGACGCTTGAAAGTAAGCCGGGAGACTATACAGAAACTTCATGCGTTTGTCAACCACTTCTATACGACCAAAACATCTTACGGGGATACGTTGACGCCACACAGATTAAATTTCAAAAACATCACCTTACATAAACATGCGTCACAACAGCCGGTAAATGGCCACGTGTAACCGGCTAGCCGGCTGGCTAACAGCAATAAAATACCGGCAAATGTTGCATTACGTTTAACGTTTTGAACCCATGGCCATATCTACCGAACTCACATTCTGGCACAACTCAACTACAACACCAATATAAGAACACATGTTTTCACATTTTAGTTCATTTTGACCACAAACTGGTTGCAATCATGTATCTTAAACTCCAGACGGGCGTAGGAGCTGACCCGCTAACGAAGTTAGCTAGACGGATGCGCTGGTTGCGCAGCAAGGCAAAGACTTAAAATTGAGAGACAATACAGGGCTATGTCTTGTATTACAATATTTTACTTAATCTTATGACACTACAGTATTATGGAACGATGACACGAGCGTTTCTCGCGCCCTGTCGCAGGCCCGAAACCACTGTACCAAAGGGCAGCCATTTTGTTCTTTCGCTGAACAGCCAGACAAAATGTACACATCTGTCCAAATTTTAACACAGTCGGTCGCCTAAAAGCCAGGCAATGTCACCATATCTCCACAACAAACTCATTAAAAGCTAAAAAGTGAAAAAACGGCTCACCATTTTGACTGATGGTTTTGGATTCGCTGTGCGGAGAAGAAGACACTGAATTTTACACTGCCCACCTCACTGGGGCATAGGCAGGGAAGAGGCCGCTGACGTCAAGCCGTAGGAATATATAAGCGCACGTTTGACGTGCCTTGCGTAGCGACGTAAGGTTCTGTCACAGTTTTACCCTCATGTCTAAAAGTTATAGAGCCTCAGAAATGCAGAGATCGGCCCACACTGACTCAGTGTAAACTAATACATGAACGCTTACATTCTGTTGTAATTTTATACTTTTATAGAAAATTATTATGTGTATGTCTTTGGGTTAAAGCGTCTCCTAAACGAATAACTGTAAATATAAACATAGATGTTTGATGATGGAGATTGATCAAGCCTTGAAGTTTCATGAAAGAGACTGTAAATGGACGGAACACTGCACGAGAAGGTAGTCTGTGTGATAGCCCGGATGACTGAAAACATAAAAACAGCAGGTAGAAACACACAACTGAGAACACTGTCACATCTTGTTGGTTTTAAAGCCTCGATTGACAGCAGGCCAGAAACATAACTCAAGTGTTTACAGTAGGGTTTGGGAATAAGCAGTTCTGTTCTATAGGAAACCGTGAATTGTATGATTGTGGAATCAGACAGCTTCGGGCTGCTGTGTCAGATGGTGATCTGAAAACGGGCGGGTTCACGCTCCACTGCGATCTTAAAATCCAAGGAGAGGAGAGAAGGGAAAGGTTTAGGTGGCAAACATCTGATGACTCATTTTTTGATCATTTATTAAAACGACGGTACTGTACGAAGAACATTATTTGAATCATCTGTTTGGCCGTCCGATATCTTATATACAATTTTTTTTTCTCGGTAGAAATCTGCTCGCTTGATTGCAAAAAGACTGTCTTACGTCCCTGTTCAGTCTGCTGCTTTTGGAGAATCTGCCCTTGAGCTCCAGAGACACGCAAGAGAAGAGCAACATGACAGACCCACCTCCAGTCAAGTTATTTACCAAAGTAACAACAGTTAAAGGTGTCCAGTAGATTAAAAAAAAACGATAAAAACAATTAAAAGTGTCCTGTAAATCAAACTGAGCTGAACTGAAAAAAAGAAACAGTTCTCTGCTCAACAATAGCTTTGCACTAACAATGTGCCCGGTCTGCAGAAAGGCAGCGCTTATTTAGTACAATGCTTTATTGCAATACATCAAATTCTCCAACAGGTGGCGCCTTCACCCTAAATTCAACGCACTACAGATGGTCCCTGCACACGTTTTCATGAAAGTATCCATAACTACCCTAGACACCTGTGTTTCACTAGCCTGTTCCTGGAGGCCCACAGCTCAGCTGTGGTCCCATCCTGTTCTAATACACCTGCCTCAGTTACCCGTCAACTCGGCGATGACCTAATGAGTCAAATCAGGTGTGTTAGAGCAGAGAGACTAGTTTGAAGCTTGAAAGCAAAATGCTTTGGACAGATATCAATCTGGAATATGCCTTCTGTATATATCTAACACCTGAGATCGATTTAGGACTGCAGGTCAGCTTCAGGTTCTCACAGGACACTTGTTTATGATCACTTAAAATTTCTAGAAACAGCAGCCATGGAACATCTTTATAAAGACTTATTAAACATCTAAACATGTCAGTCATTAAAGATAAATTTGTGCAGGACAGAATCTTAACTAATTACATTACAAAAACTTTTTGAACCAGAGATGGGACAATGATGGATAATAGGACCATTCTTTTCGATTGGTGATTACCAACCGAAACATTACTAACTCATCCATACTAAGCTCCTATAGTCCTGTAGTCTTTTGCTGTATTGAAGTTTGCCTGCACCACATTCTGGTAGTATAATTAGTGAATTAAATAAACTGAAATTAACAGAGCTTTGTAGCGCACTGCTGACCTCAGTTCTAATCTGCGTATTTTGGACTAATCTGTACACCAAATTATAGCATGAACAAGACGACCCTGTTCAAATAACGGTCAAATATTCAGTAAAATATTCTGTGTCATTAAGATCAAAGGCCAGAAAGCACAGTGCCCTTTTCACTGAATTAAAACATTGTGTATGATGTTTTGTATCTGTTATTATTATTATTATTATTATTATTATTATTATTATTAATATAATTTTGAAGTTCTTCAGTCATACTAAAGTAGTAGGGTCAAGTCCCTGCCCCTTACCAGTGGGTGGTTAACATAATGACTTGTAAATGCTTAGAACATGGTTGCTTGTTTTGTAAACGCTGAAAACAAATCAATCATTAAACCATTAAATCTACACTTTAAACTCACAGTTTCATAGAGTTAGGCCACTCTTCTCGTCGACAGGGCTCTTGAACTTTTGTCGGTAACGGAGTAAAATGCTTATGAGCGTTCCTGACAACAAAAGAAAGAAGAAAGTCAGAAAGAAAGAGAGAAAAAAAGAAGCAGAGTAATGAAATCATGTCTTATTCAGAAGCTCTGGTGAAACACTTGCTTTTGCTTTAATCAAAGACGTGGGAACAGTGTTTCATCACTGACTCATCCTGTGATGACATATTTTTCACTTCAAAGTGGCTCCAGCATTCTGTGTGTGTGTGTGTGTGTGTGTGTGTGTGTGTATGTGGGGAGAGAGGGGACTGGAAGTTGTGATGCAAACTGTACCTCTCGAGTGCTTACCGTATTCTGCTTGAAGGAACAAATCCATCCCAAATCGGAAATTACTAGCCGAAGCGCAGCTCACGCGTTAGGGCTCACACTCTAATGCTAACTCTCACCGAGAACAGGTGCATTGCTCTTCAGATAAAACTAGGCTCAGTGGTTAACACTGTTGCCTCAAAGCAAGAAGGCCCTGGGTTCGAATCGCGGCCGTCTCGGGTCCGTTCTGTGTGGAGTTTGCATGTTCTCCCCGCGTTTGCGTTGGTTTCCTCCGGGTGCTCTGGTTTGCTCCCACCGCAGAGACATGCATGCTAGGATCAGTACTCCTGTCAGTGACCTTGACCAAGGCAATGGCAAAAAAGACCTGGAGTTGGTCCCTGGGTGCCAGTCCCGACGGCTGCCCAGTGCTCCTAGTTCACAGTGTGGGTCTAAGTGCTCTAGTGCAGTGGTTCTCAATCCTGCTCCTGGGAGACCCCTGCTCTGGGTGTTTTCCATCTTTCCCTGCTCTATCTACCTGCTACTGAACTCATCAGTGGCACTTTTGATTGGCTTTTAATCAAGAGCATGTTAATCACACTAATCAGGTGTGTTTGGATAGATGGAAGATATGCAGAGCAGTGGTCCCCCAGGAGCAGGATTGAGAACCACTGCTCTTGTGTGTGTGTGTTCACTGGTTTTTGGACGGGTTAAATGCAAAGGCTGCATTTCACTGCTTACTGCTCAGTGTGTGTGTGTGTGACAAAAAGTACTTCTTCTTCCTCTTCTTCCTCTTGTTCTTCTTCCTCCTCTTCTTCTTCTTCTTCCTCTTGTTGTTGTTGTTCTTCTTCTTCTTCATATTCTTCTTCTTCCTCTTCTTCTTCTTCTTCTTCTTGGCAAATGCTATTTAGACCGTATTCAATAGCATGTGACTCTTTTGACTCTCTCCTTATGCCAAAGCTCGAGACAAGGCGATCCGCAAGCAACGATAAGGTCTGTCGTAGCCGCCGCGCTCTAACGAGATCCCAGAGGGATGACGGACAAGAACGAGAGAGATGTAGCGTGCATGGTGAACGTGGCCTTGTGAATGATAGAGAGAGAGAGGGAGAGGAGAGAACATAAGTGGAAGGGCTGACGCTTTGAAATGACATTTGAAATGTTTTAATAGAACTATGCACTGATAGCACATGACAGGAGAAGAAAACTGTATGCTTTGATTGTCCATTAAAGAGAAATAAAACAAAAACAAACAAAGAAAAAACCCTGTCTGTTCGATGGATGAATAGGAGCATTTATTAACCGAAGTGTTTTTAAGAGAAACTTTTACATCTGGGTTCAGTTCAGCTCGTATTCTGACGTTTTGTCATTAACTCAGACGCTTTTTCCAGCGAACATGTTTGTATTTTTCACCCGACTTCTACGTCGACCAAGAAAAAAGTAGGCCTACATGAATTACTGACCCCCCCCCCCCCCCCCACAGGTCGCTGTTTCTGTTATCGGCGAATGTCCGAATAAATGTGGACTGGTCAAAACACCGAAAGACTAAGACCCTTGACAGAACGATTTTTCTGCGTGATGTTGTTGACACTGTAGTCTACGTAAAACTAATCAGTCAGAGAAGTCAGGTAGATATGTTTATTGCAGGGAGGCAGATGTTGAAATGGGCTGATATGCCAACAGGAATGGACTTCCTCTTCAATAAAACATCATCACGCTACCATGAATCATCATAGCTGTACCAATTCACATTGGCCTAGACTCTGCCTGGGTTTCTGCAGAATGCACAGTGAATTCCTCCAAAAGTTCCATGTTCCATAATCATCAGGCATTTTGTTGATGGATGGAGAAAAAAAAAAGGTATCTTTGGCGGCTTCTCAGATTCTCCTTGATGTGTCTCGATGGGTGAGATGGCTTTGGTGACTTAGTTTGGATCACTGTCGAGTTCATTAAACCGTTCAGTGATGATTTGGGCCTTGTGGTTGGGGAATATAGCCATACCACTCCCATTAGCACAGAAATGCCTCTCCATTGGATGAAGACGAACACTCAGAATGGCTTTGTATTTATTGACAATTGCCTTGTCCAGTAAGGGCTTGGATGGATCTAAATGCTGCCAGGAAAATGCCCCTCACACCCTGTGGGCCTTGAGGTTTCTCTCATAGCACTATTTCATATTCTGTTGTCTGATCTTTTGATTTTCCTTTGCCCACCGTTCTGGAGACTACTGTCTGTATTCTTTACCCCTGCTATTTTTAATTCACAAACACGTGTTCTTTAAGGTGATGGAGTTTATGCAGTGAAAAGGGGCCGTAGTGTTCGTCTCTGTGACTTTCCGGACAAACTGCTCATGATGAAACAGTCTTCTCATGTTCTGAATTGATATATATACACACACACACACACACACACACACATATATATATATATATATATATATATTTAGAGAGAGAGAGAGAGAGAGAGACAGATAGATAGAGAGACAGACAGACAGACAGACAGATAGATAGATAGATAGATAGATAGATAGATAGATAGATAGATAGATAGATAGATAGATAGAAAGATAGAGAGAGAGAGACAGACAGATAGATAGATAGATAGATAGACAGATAGACAGATAGACAGATAGATAGATAGATAGATAGATAGATAGATAGATAGATAGATAGATCCACACATAGCCATGTGACTGAGAGCGCTTTACTCTGCTTTGAATTTCAAAACCAATCATGGCTGAGGGGTATGTGCTTATGAACTGTGGCTGACCCTGCCTGATGATGCCTTTAGTGCCTTAGTCATTGTCCCTCCTGAAAAATCAGATCAAACTGAGATGTCTCTGTTACCAAAGCTCTATTCCAACACAATTTTAAACCCCTCCTCTTTGAAAGTTATTGAGTTATCTATTTCTCTAGCCACCGTAACCAAAATAATGACTAACTGTTTCTGCTCCGCACTTTTACATGTAAGCTCTGGCCTGCTGGGACATTTTAATTGCTTCATTAACCCAGGACTCACTCTTGTGTACGAAACACCTGCTTTCAATACACGTTGTATCTCTCAATTACAAAGGTGTTTAATTTGTTTCGGGCACATATCTGTAGCATGGGCAGAAAACCGCAGGTGGGAAAAAAATGTCTGCATCTCACAAAATGTCTCTCTCTCTCTCTCTCTCTCTCTCTCTCTCTCTTCATTACGGTCTTTTCCTTCCCCAGAAAAGCAGCAAATGATTCTTTGGCCGCGCTCCGTGTTTTGATTCAGTAAATTCAAGTGACATGTTCTAAGGAAACACAACTGCCATTCTGTTACCAACTCTTGGTAAACAAACCCGACATAACCAAACACACGCT
>NC_044503.1:4726207-4743707 GCF_902362185.1 Chanos chanos | reverse complement strand
AGAGTTTAAATCCAAAAATCTGTCTGTACGTGGAGCTGACATGCTCTTAAAACCCCTGTCTTCGAACAACACATAAACACCGTGTTTGTGCTCTGACGTTATAATAAGTAACCAGTTTTATTGATATTCCACTTTGTAACATTCGGAAATTTTGGAGATTAAGAGTTGATGTATTCATGCATTTCATTATGTTGTTACCATGCTGGACATAAGACACTGACATGAAGATTTAAGCAAAACTTTACACAGAAATCTACTCAACATTCAACAACTGTGACAGTATCACTAGACTATATTTGTTTATTAGATTCTGATGTGACAACATCTTTTGCCATAGAGATAGCCGTTTAACAATTCAACTCAATTTTAGAACCGCAGATAAGATCATTCTTAGAAATTAATGTCACATTTTGTAAAGCTTTTCTTTATTGTAAAGTGTTACGGGTGAGAGGCTTTTAATATCAGGATCCTGTCATTTTTTAATTTTTTCTTTTTTTTTTTTTATAAATGTATTATTTTGGGTTTATCTGTGTAATTCAATGCCAGTCATTCATATCCTGCATGTATTGACACAAAGTAATGAGCTGCTGCTAAAAACGGAATTATCTGTGGCTGCAGATGGCTGGGAGTCTGGCTTTTTCCCAGCCAAGACAGGCAGGCTCCAGGGCCCATCTGATGCACGTGCCACCCGGCCGTCAGCAGAATTCCCCCTCACCGTGAAGGACCTGCTGCTCGCCGGCACGCAAGAAACCGTGAGTGTACGCTCTGTGTGTGTGTGTGTGTGTGTGAGCACGAGTGTATGAAAGATAGAGAATGTGTGTGTGTGTGTGTGTGTGTGTGTGAGTGTATGAAAGAGAGAGAATGTGTGTGTGTGTGTGTGTGTGTGTGTGTGTATCTGTGTGAGTGAGTGTGTGTGTGAGAGAGAGAGAATCTGTGTTTGTATTTGTGAGAGAGAATATGTGAGCACAGGTGTTTGCAGGGGAATGTATGTGTGTATAAGTATGTGTGTGTGTGTGTGTGTGTGTGTGTGTGAGAAAGAGAGAGAGAGAGAGGGAATGCTAGTGTGTGGGGATGATAAACCACAGATTAACCCACAGGGGAGACAAATGCACACACACACACACACACACACACACACACACGCATGCACAGGTAGTCACAGATTCATTTCATTCATATATTAAAATTCAAGTCTCTTTATTAGCCCCAGCAGGTATCTCAGCAGAACTACCAGGAGCTCATCCTCAATGAAGATGAAAAGAAACTATTGGCCAAGGAAGGGGTGACATTACCCACCCAGCTGCCCCTCACTAAGGTACCAGCTTGTTAATTATTTTGGCTGTGGAGGGAGCGGTCATTCTGTGTTTCTTCCACGGTGACACACACACACACACAACACTTTTTTCCCTCTCCCCATCCTCTCTGACCTTCAAAATATCTCTTTATCAGTACGAGGAGAGAGTTCTGAAGAAGATTCGTAGAAAGATCCGGAACAAGCAGTCAGCCCAGGAGAGCAGGAAAAAGAAGAAAGAGTATATCGACGGACTGGAGAGCAGGTGAGGCCTGAAAAAAACAAAGAAAACAACCCCCCCCCCCCCCAAAACGCAAAAAAATACACAATACTGAGAAATGGCGTCATCGGAACCGTTAATCAGCGTGAAGTTATGAATTATTCAGGCGAAAGAGGATTTCGAGTAGACTTCGGACAGATCAGTTGTGGACTGCGAGGAAAAAACAGACAAGATCAAAAGGCAAAAAGAGAGGCACTCATTATGCAGTTTCAATTTGGCATTGTTTTGCTTTTTTTGTGGAAAATTTTATCAAGTTTGGAGCTAGCTTTTACTGGATTTGAGTGCAACTGAAAGCACTCAATACAAACAAACAAACAAAATCCATCAGAAAATCCATTTATAGGATTCGAGTGTATATTAACTGCAGCTGATAAGCATTGCGTCCACTAAAAGCACTCTCTCGTGGTGCGGACATGTCCCCTCCATCCTGGGTTCAGGGTTCGAATCCCGGTCAGGGTAGCACTTGCTGACCCTTACTGGGAGACCATAGAGGGGGCATTCAACCTGGGTCCCTCTTGCATAACAGAGGATGTTGGCGATGTGGCACCTCTTTAGTGTATAATCAGAGCAAAGCAATTAGAGCTCTCTGTCGTATGGGTTAGGGTTAGTTAAGGAGTTATCTGACGATACCATGCAACTTTTAAAACTGAAAAAAAGTAGTCATTTGCTTCTCGCACAAAGAACAAAGCATGCGTTATTACCTTTTTTTTTTTTTTAAACTGTGAGTAAAATCGTTTGATTTCAACTTGGACTGAACATTTCTTTTCATCTGGGAGATTTAATGTTTTTTTTTTTCCTTTCATCTTGCACAGGATGGCAGCTTGCAGTGCTCAGAACCAGGAGCTGCAGAGAAAAGTCTTCCAGCTGGAGAAATGTAACATGTCAGTGGAAGACTGAGTCACAGGGCCTCAGGATTTTTTCTCTCTCTCTGTCTTGTTTTCTTTTTTCTTTTTTAATGGGGGAGCATCTCTAGGTTCAGCTGTTGTCTTGGATAACTTCTCCATCTCTTTGTGTCACAGGTCCCTGATAGAGCAGCTGCGTAGGCTGCAGGCGCTGGTCATGAACGGATCTAATAAACCAGCCCAGACCGGAACCTGCATTCTGGTGAGACAGATACAGAAAATAGGAAAGAAAGATAAAACATGTATCCACATGCACACAAACAAACAACGACACAGAGACAGACTCACACACACACACACACACCAACACACACACCTTATCACTTTCCCTCTCTCTCCGTCTGTCTCTCTCTTGCAGACACACACACACACACACACACACACTTTATCACTCTCTCTCTCTCTCTCTCTCTCTCACACACACACACACACACACAGTCTGTCTCCATCTCTGTGTCTCTGCCCCCCCCCCCCACACTTTATCACTCTCTCACTCTCTCTCTCTCTCTCTCAGACACACACATACACACACACACACACACACACACACACGCACAAACTGACACTTTCCGTCCTCACACACACTTTCTGTCCTCTGCTCTCTCTCTGTCTCTTTCTGTCTCTCTCTCTGTCTCTCTCTCTCTCCATCACATGCATACAGACACAGAGAGTGCATTGGTGACCAAGCAGAGAGCCTGTAGGTTACACGTTTTCTGGGAGTAGCTGTTCATTTGGACATCGATTGCGCGCCGTTGGCGCTCGGAGCCACCGAGTGTGAATCATTTATCCCTTTATTTTCCCTCCCTCAGGTGCTTCTCCTGTCTTTCTCTCTCATCCTCCTCCCTAACCTCAAGCCCTTCTCCGAGAGCAAGGTCAGCCGAGAAGGAGACTTCGCCCCTGTACGAGGTAAGCGCGCACCCCCCCCCCCCCGCATCCCCCCTCCCCCGCCCAAGCCTCCCCTCTCTCCTGCTTTGCGGCCGGGATTCTTTGCGCAATGGGGAAAAACCCATTAAAGCCTCGCACGCCGTGGTCAAAACCCCCCCCCCCCCCCCCCCCCCCCACGGGACCTCGCTCGCCAACTGCGCGCTTTGAGGTTCAACCCGCTGAAAACGCACAAGTGTTGGCTGCTCTAACGTTGACATGAGCACGCTTTTAAGCTGACTCCCCGTAAGCATTTTCAAGACGCTCTATGACAGTTGTTGGAAGAAAAAATTTAAGGGAGAAATGAGGTTTTTTTTTTTTTTTTCGTGTTTTGTTTTGTTTTGTTTTTTTTTTTCCAAGACTTTAAACAGTTTCATTTCAGGTCAGGGATTTTAGAGCAGTGAAGCGTAGCAAAGCCACAATTTGTTCTCATCAACGCCGCTGTCAACCTTTTTTTTATTTTTCTTCTTCTTCTTTTTCGTTGTTAAGGGAATCAATTCTTTGCTGTACTTAGGAGATAACGTGACACAAGGTCATCTTAAAACTTTTCATCGTCTCTTTTTTTGGTAGCACTGAGATTGAATTGAATTTCAACACATGCTGTTCTTTCTATGCTCAAATGGTGTCAACTTTTCAGTCAGAAATGCATCAGAATTGTCTTTGAACTGGCTGTCAGTCAATATCGAATCGATGTGTTTTTCAGCACGTAATAGATTTTCTCTCGTGTAGTATTGCTTGATGTCTTTTTTTTTTTAAATGAAAATAAACACATTTCATTTGTGTGCTACACAAAACCCTAGTATCAGTTGAGGAAATTCATAAAACGTTCTCCCACACATTACTAGATATTGAAGAAAATGGGGACAGCACGGTTTTAAAATCTTTTAGCATGGGGATTTTACCCCCGGCTGTGCCTCTCAAAGGACTCACACTCTGTCTCTCTCTATATCACCTTCTCTGCCTCTTTTCTCTCCTATTCTCTCTCTCTCTCTCTCTCTCTGTCTGTGTCTCCACATCTCTCTCTCTCTCTGACTTTCTCTCTCTCTCTCCATCTGTGTGTGTCTCCACATCTCTCTCTCTCTCTCTCACTGTCTTTTTCTCTCTTTTTCCTCCAGTTCAGTCAAGGTCTCTGCACAACCTGCAGTTTTCGCGAGTTCTGCACTCTTTCGAAGAGCCTCACCCAGGGGCAGAGGAACCCGAGGCCCCGCCGCAGTTTTCTGCCGAGAAAGAGATGAGAGAGATAGCGTCTCTGCTGGGAAAACTGCACAGGGGACAGGGGCTCTCCGACTACGACCCCGACCCTCTCAACGCCAGCCTGCACCAGCACGCTCATCACCACGGCGACCCCATCACAGGTCACGTTGCCACGGTGACCCTGACCTCCCGGCGAGGAGCGCAGCTTCGCCCCCACGCAGACGACATGTGACGGAGGGCGGTCAAAAGCGGGATTTAAAAAAACGGGAATTTTTCCAAAAAAAAAAAAAATACCTGATGCAGCTTTTCTAAAGATGAAATCCACACCAGCAAAGGGCTGTTTTTCTTTATTTAATCAGGGGAAAGAAATTGAATTTTTTTTTTTTATTATTATTTTCCTAAAATGTGTCTATGTTCACTATTATGTACATGCAGTTTTTGAATGTTGTTTGAGTTTAATGCAACTAAATTAATGCAAGCTAAAACAAAAAAAAAACAAAAAAAAAAAAGCTTGTTTTTGCACGTATGGACCAGACCTCGGTTAAAAAAAATTGTTTGAACTATTTGAGTGACTGGGCCTGTTCCCAGAAGGCTTAGCGTCTTCTATCTTGTGTCATTTTCTGCTGAGGTTATGCAAAACCGAACAGGACAGATATGACAAGAATATATTGCAGTCTTTATGAAAACTGTCATTTATCCTGTCAATTAAGAGAAAATGCCACAAGGTAAGGGAGCACGCAAATCAAATTCCTCTCGTACTCAACTGATTCCAGTCTCGTTCTTAACAACGCTTGTCATGTTCTCCTTTATCGTGTTTAAATTCAGCGCAATTATCGGAGGGGGAAAAAAAATCTTCAAGAGATTGCCTTCAGAATATGTTGTTCTAGCCATATCTTCCCTTTTTCTCAGATTTCCCCCAAGGTCTGCAGCTTCTGGTCCTTAAAACACAAGCAAACAAAAATATAAATCCTGTATACTTACCTGGTACACACCTTCTGGAATAGTCCTACCTACCTAAGTGTTCCGAGGTGGTTGGTCCTTACCGCTCGTTCATTCACTTGTTCAGTCATTCACTTTAGCATCTTAGATATTTCTCTTAATCTTTCAATCTTATTAAATAATGACTTAAATTACATTTTGGCATTGCAAAATACAATCAAACTGTGAACATTAACATCTAGTAACACGTATGTGTGTGTGTGTTTGTGTGTTTGTGTGTGTGTGTGTGTGTGTGTGTGTGTGTACTGTGACAAGTAAGGGAAAAAAAAATCAGAGAAGATTAAAATTTCTGTTTCAGGCAATCAATATCATTGATGTAAAACATCACAAAATCAGAATGCAAAACTTTTTTTTTTGTAGGGTAATACTTAAACAAATATTTACACATTTGTCCTGGAAGTTGCTTTTGATAAAAGTAAAATGTGAAATGAATACATGTAAATGTAAATGAACGTTATCTGTGGGATATTGTAAAATGTTCTGTATGAGCAGGTGCGTGGAGATAATAAAAAAAAAATGGACTATATACAGCTTTTTTTTTTCAATCCTAGATAAACGTAGGGTTCTTACGTTATAAAAAAAAGTTTGAAAGCGGCTAACCTCTGGTCTACTTCACTGCACACAGCTCGTGCATTTGATTGATGACTGTCATAGTAACCAGCTCAGACATATTGTATCATCTACACAGGAAAGCTGCTTGGGTGAAGGAAAGTAAAGGCTAAACTCCATCTTTACCCCTGACGATTACAATGTTAATAATAATAATAATGATAATAATAATAATAGCAACAATAATAATAATAAAACATATTTAAACTTAAAGTCTTACAACAGCATATATGTCTCAGTTAAGAACGTTTTAATTAGAATTAGGGAGAGACAAGATAAATTTTCACTCTGGACAGAAGTACGCGGAACATATGGGGGAAAGAAATTCGATTCGTGCACCTGGTGAAACTGGATTTTCAACTTCAGCTGTGAACGAAATGAAATGGCTGCTTTTGGTGATTCCTGTGCTGTGCTCGTCTGAGGTTGGTGTCAGGAGCAGAGGTATCGCTGGCGAGTGGTGATAAATTTTGCTCTACAGCTCGACATTTTTGCACGTTGTATTTAGTTTATCGATTTGAAAGTGGAGGTGAATGTTCTGCAAAAAAAAAAACTGCCGATTCAGGATAACTTGGAATGACGCTGAAAAGGTGCAGCTGGTCTGGAGCTGTCCTTGCGAATGTGCTGGGAGGGCTAAGCGCGAGCGAGCGAGCGAGTCACAACTTTGTTATGTACAGAAGTCCATGTCGATAGGTTATTTTTCTGGCGAGGCCAGCTGAAGGACATTACAGTATTTCGCGTTGTTATGCTAAACTAGCTTTAAAATTCTAACCAGCTCCCAGCAACTTTTCCTGGCTTTTTATCAGCGTATTGTAAATAATTGATGATGGTGACAATTCAGTTGTTCTTAATATTATAATTTACGTTGTAATTAAGTTGTAAGTCTCTGTTCATTGCTGGTAAAATAAACAGTTTAATTCCTCTGCATGGTTCATTTTGTCTGCATCCAGCACTAGACGAGTACACCCAGTGTACACAGTCTCTCTCTCTCTCTCTCTCTCTCTCTGCTGAAGAACAGACAAAAAAGTCTGTTGGTTTAAGACAGATGTGTCTCAGATATCTCTGTTTATGTTTGTACCATGAGGCACATACATGTTGTATCTCTGTTGATGGACAAATAGACAACACTTGTGAATTTGCATGTTTAAGAAATGTGACCTCAGAGTTATCAAGGTCATGCAGGACAGACTTTCCCAATTCTACCTGTGGAGACCCAGCACACCACACATTTCAAGCCTCTGCCATTGCTCTAAGACACCTGATTCTACCTATCAGGTAAATAAGCCCTTGATTAGCAGAGTCAGGTGTGCTGTAGCAGGGAGACACCTATAAAAACGTGCTGCCCCACGGGCCTCCAGGAGCACAACTGGGACACAGTGATCCACAACTCATAACTGATGGTTGATTGTTTATGTCTCGGCTTTATAAGAGATGGGTTGTTTTGTCTATTGCTATGTTTAGGCTCTTGATGAGGACTGGCATTTTCACTCACCGAGTTTATTCCCTTAAACCTGTGTCTGTATGAAACACCCCAGTCCTCACAAAATGGGGTTCCAGACGTTATTCTATAAATGTCCCCCAACATCAGTCATGTTAATTGCTCAAAAACAACTTAAAATAAGTTAATTTCTCACAGCTGGGCTCTCATAAATAGTGCATAATTATGATGATGATGATTATAATTATTTACTGTCAGAGGGCCATAGAAGAAAAGTGGGTAAGTGGGTTAAATGGTGTGATCAGAGGTACATAACACAAAGCAGACTCTACTCAGTTTCCCAAAGTTAGCTAGCTTTCCCATTCACAACAGTGGGTAATGACAACGCACTTAAACTTGGACTTCCTCTGTGTGGCAAGTGCACATCTAAACCATCTAAGCACTTTCTAAACTGGATTGCTTTATTACTCATACAGCCCTACATCACTTCCTCTTGGAAGAAGAAATCTTGGTCGTGTCAAGTTGTCTCTGCAACAAGCAAAGACCAAACACGAAGATGTTATACAAAGCAGCGAAAAAAAATCTACCCCCCCCCCCAACCCTCCGGCAACAATCTAGAGGATGAAGATACCTTTGGTCCCCCGTTCTTGGGCTGACCTAGATTTTCAGGGGAAAAGTAAAAAAGAGTAGCATTCCTTATGGAAGACAAGAAAAGACGTGAGATGAGAACGACAGCCGACTTCGTCTCCGCACTGAGACGGTGCAGAGCGAAGGTTCAGATTATGATTGAGGTCATCGTGGAGGTGACCTTCTCCGACTGCAGACTGACCTCAGGGCTCAGCGACCCAGAACAGGCACAAGCAGACCAGAGAGTTTTATACAGGAACCAGAGAGTTTTATACAGGAACCAGAGAGTTTTATACAGAAACCAGAGAGTTTTATACAGGAACCAGAGAGTTTTATACAGGAACCAGAGAGATTTATACAGGAACCAGAGAGTTTTATACAGGAACCAGAGAGTTTTATACAGGAACCAGAGAGTTTTATACAGAAACCAGAGAGTTTTATACAGGAACCAGAGAGTTTTATACAGAAACCAGAGAGTTTTATACAGGAACCAGAGAGTTTTATACAGAAACTAGAGAGTTTTATACAGGAACCAGAGAGTTTTATACAGAAACCAGAGAGTTTTATACAGAAACTTGTCTGAGAGAGATCATGGATATATAGTATACAGTATTTGTAAGGTTCTCCTTGTTTTACCATTTTTTTTTTTTTTTTTAAATCTTGTAATACTTCTGAAGTATAATTTTTTTTAAAATTTCATATCTAGTCTTAACTGGTTCATGTATTGTCCGTTATGCTTACATGTTTACCATTTTTCTTAAATGTTAATTAGGTCGCAGACACAATATGTATGTAGCTGTGTGAGCACCAGATTCTAGAGACTTTTCAAGAAAATGAGATGGCATGTTTTCCTTAAACTTTGATTGGCTAAGAGACAGGGTTCATCCGCACACAAAGGAACTAGGTTCAACTAAACCTGCTCCATAGAAGTTCAGAGGGGTGTAAATAAACATAGCATATTATAACCATTGAAAATTCAGATACCTTCTAAATAAGAATGACCGTAAACTGAACCCAAAGTTAGCTAAGAATCCCCCACTAACCCGAGAATGCCTTTTAGTTCTGGCTTGAACCTCAGAACTGTTCCTGCGGATGGCACCAGTATAAGGTGCTTTTAGCGCAAAAAGTCAATGCAACGACCCAGCAGCCACCGAACCATACAAGTATCGCACAAACAAGTGCACATGAAGTGGAAGGATCGTGGTGTTTTTTCATGTCTCAAGGGAGAATTGATTATATTTCAGATTAAACCCCCCTCTGGCACAGAGTTTTCTGCTCTACCTTAAGTCCTGATGCTACACATCGGAGCCAGAGACTTAAATGTAACGTTTGTTTTATTATATTGAAGCTTATCCTTCATAAGAAATGGCTCAGAATACATATAAAGTGAGCTGAATCCTTCATCTATCAGCTAAATCTTTCATTTTACTTTTAGATAATTCCTGTCTGTGTAACACGCGATGTTCCTTCGGAGCAAAGGGAGTTGTAAGAAATATCAAGATGGTAAAGATTCAAACCCAAAACCATCCTTTCCACTCACCCTCCATCTCCTCCTAAAGCTGCCTTGCTATGGAGCACTGCTAAGAATTTTGATGTCTAAATTTCGGGTATTTTATGTCTTTTTATGTAATAATTTTAAATATGAATTGGGATGTGATGGTGACCAATGGTGTGCCCTCTCTATGTCCCCCTGAGGCGCAGCTCTGGCAAAAAACTGAGATCTCAGGATTTACAGAATCCTAGGAGAACTGACACAAGTACTGATTTACGAAACCCAGGAGAACTGACACAAGTACTGATTTACAAACCCAGGAGAACTGACACAAGTACTGATTTACAAACCCAGGTGAACTGACACAAGTACTGATTAACAAAACCCGGGAGAACTGACTCTGAAACTCACGTAATGAAAGTGTGTATCTGACCACATATTGCACATACTGATGACGGCTTTGACCGTTATGAATACGCAAATGATCTACGCCTTGCAACCGCGGTGCCAGTTTAACAGCGAGAGAGACATAAAAAGAATTGTTCTCAGGCAAAATATTCTGGTTAACTCTTTCAAAGTTAAGGCTGAACAATCCAGTTCTATTCTGAAAGGAGGCTCTCAGTTAAAGAAAGCTATTTAGTCCAAATCAAGCTCCAGTTCCTATTTGGAGAGTGCCACTGTACGAGTCCCGATGACAGGCCTTTTTTTGTCTGTCGAACTTTGGTGGGCAGAGGTGCCAAAGGGAATGCCACAGCAATTCACGGCTTTGATGCTTTAGTACGTCTTTTTTTTTTTTTGTCCCCAGACAGGTGAACCCAAGCTTTTGTCTAAATTGACTCTTTGCTGACAAGTTGATGCGTCTTTTTCTTTAATCATGGAGAGAGTGACCAAGACAGGGCTCTGGCATTTTCAATCAGCGCTGTCACTCACCTGCTTTGATTTCTCCCTGTCCGCCTCGGGTGCGTCGTCCACAATCCGTACCCGCCCTTCTCCTGAGAGACCGAAAATGAGCTAAGGTGAGAGGCTCTGTCAAAGAAAGGTCACTACTCCCCCCCCCCCCTCCCTTTTTAAACTTCATTTAATCTGCTAATGGATTTTTGTCTCTCTCTCTCTCTCTCTCGCTCGCTTTTTTTTTCTTTTTAAACGCTCAAAGATGACCCACATACATAACCATGAGACCATGAAGCAACAGCCAAATTAAAGGAAAAACTTTGTGAGAAGTCGTTCCTGCTTGACTAATTCTTAAAATTAAGGTCCTGACTAAGACAAAAGACTCTTGAGTGCGCAATCAATAAGACATCGCTTTCAGCCTTCATCCGAGCCAGAATTGAAAAATGAAAGAAATAAGCCGGTTAAATGGACATTCATTGATTAAACAGTGCCAGACATTTTGACTCATGTGTACTGATGTGCTGGTGATCAAACGCAGGTGAATAACGAAACAAGTGATATGGAGATAGGACTACTGCAAGCGTAGTTAGTTCGTTAGATTTATTGTCCCCGGCGGAAAATTCTTTTCCACTGCACCGTACACCTGGAGAATCAACATCACGCTATCAACATCACACTGTACACACATAGGTAACATAAACGCTTGTACACACATAGGTAGCATAGACGCAGAGACATAACATGTAGCCAGGATTCTAAGTTCCGTCTGAGAGTCATCCTGTTTAGGGTTGCTATTGCGACGGGTACCAGACTTTTGCCAAAGCGAGCCCTTTTGCACCTTTTGCGTAAGCCTAATGGCTTATAAACCGTTTTGATGGCATCTCTGAATTCTCCCAGAAAAGTCCCAAGTATCAAATTGCAATGCCAGAAAACTGTTACTTTTTGCTCTCAGCTAGGATAAACAGAAAAAAAGAGACCAAAACATGGGGAAGAGATTGTAAACAAACAGGAGAGAGCACAAGAAAAAAAAATCATTGTTCTTATCACTAAAACCCCCATGCCCCCCCCCCGTTTGAGGCTGAGCTGGGACACATATGCTGGGACACATACACTAATAGAGTTCTCTTCTTCATTGCCCCCTTTCCCTCACTGCCCCCCCAACACCAACACACACACACACACACAGACACACACACACATCTATTTAACACTGTATTATAATGTATTTTACAGTACTGAAATTACTCACCAGATGGCGCTTTTACAGCTGATGTGTGTTTTCATAATTGTATTTACACTGAAGAGAGTGGATTATACAAACACTTAAAATTACTCTCTTAGACAAATCTGCCGCGTAAGATTGTCTGCTGGCTGGGCCGCTGGGCCGGAGGCACATACTGACTGACAGGTGCAAACAGCAAACTCAACGGATAGATTCGCATCACGAACTCACGCACTGACCACGTAAAGACGACGCGGATGAATGACTCTAATAAGATTACTACACAAATATGAAGAGCACATCTGCTTCCGGCCACAGACGCCGCCAGATAAGCCGTCACACGGACCCACGGGACGAGAGAACGCAAGAACGAGCAGCTGGAGGACCTCAGTGGAGACCAAATTGAATGTGATGAAAACATCATCATAAAAGATGAAGAAAAACAACACAGTGCCAAGCCTCAATGGAGATATTCTTAGACACCCTATGTTTCCGAAAGAGCAGCCAACTCACAGACAGACTAACTAACTGAGTAACGATCGAACAGCTGAAGTAAAGGATTAGGGTTTTTTTCTGTTGGTTTGCAGACTACTTTTCTATAGCCTGAAAAAGCACCACAGTAAACGTGGGCAGCACAAGTCTCACTTGCCCATTCTTACAAATCAGCGGTGACTTCCACTACACCAACAGAGAACACGTAGCCATGTATTCATACAGGTTCTTTTCTTTCTTTCTTTCTTTCTTTCTTTCTTTCTTTCTTTCTTTCTTTCTTTTGACTCTTTCCTTTGAAAGTGATGCATTTGATTGCATTTAATAACCATTCCCTGTTTTACAATTAGAAAAATGTGGACCTTAAGTGGGTCAACCAAGAAACTTTTCATAGTCTCTTGCGCACAGCTAGGCGCTAAGGCAGTCGTGTTTGGAGAGCGAGAATTTTAATTATTGACTGTTCAGCACTGGTTCTGGCCTGAATCTTAAGATATAAAGCTCTGTGCAAACCGGATCAATCGACTTAAGCTCTAATTCACACTGACCTAGGAACAGAAAACGATTGGAGAACAACTTCGACGTAAAAACCCAACATCCCCTTCCTCGCCCTCTCTCAGTAACACAAACACGCACGTGGTCGTGCACATAGTATAATTTCAGCATCCCCCGTCTCAGCGTACAACGACAACAACAACAACAACAATAACATTAAAGCCGTGTTTTATTGTGCCATACCTAAAATATATATTACAGGCTGCTTTACCGCGTGCCTGGAATTGCGAGGATCCATCGGCTTTCCATTGGAGCGTGTTATTTCCTAGAAGGCACTGATTTGACGCTTGACGTCTGCAGAGAATAATCAACATCCCAGTCCCGTTTGCTTGTGGTGGTATTTGAGAACGTGACGTGACTTGAGCGTTTCATCGATACGAGTTTTTTTGTCTGAAAAGTTAAGTAGTATTAATCGTTATAATTATAGTTGGACGTCACATATTTTTAGTGATCATTTTACCACATTACCGGATGCGTTATCAGTCATGAGAAAGCGATCTATGTCACATCTCGGAAAATAAAATCGGCGAAAGAACATTTCATACACATTCTAAAATCTGTGCATGAAACAAAACAACGTTGTTCCAGTTTTATAACCAGTGCCATTTAGATTTTAGATAAACAACATCCAACACGTTAATGTCAGTACGCTTCTGGAAATCAAATCAGTTTCATTTGTGCTTTCCATAAAACCAAGTGCTCACAGTTCACATCCTTTAATAAGAGAATTCATTATTTTCTTGGGCAAAGTCGTTTGTTTCGAGGGAGCCTGTTGCGACCTGTCAATTCTCAGTTTACCGTTCACTCCCTGCTCTCCTCATTTGCTGGGGTTCATCTCTCCCATACATCTCCTCCGTGTCTGTCTCGGAGGTATAGATTCAAGGTTCTTAACAATTACGTTGAAAATGAGTCATCGGTTGCTAACACGCGAGCTCCAACATGAGACATAGACATGAATTCGCAATTGTACCGGGGACCACTGAGGCTAAAAGTTGATTGGCAGCCTTCCGCGAAGAGACAGTGTGCTTATGTGGGTCAGTTCATATAACGACTTTGTCTTTGGCATGCGCTTTACAAAAGATAGTCGAAAAACAACAGTACAATGAGTGCGCGGGAGACCAAACTTGAATTCTGATTTAAATTAGAAGTGGAATGAACGAAAAGTCAGTTTGGGTTGCGAGCAGAATGTTGGTGCTTTAGAGTGGTACCCTTGCGCGTGCACGCGCCACGCTCACATTATAAAAAGACAGTGCGTGCGTAACCGAGCGCACTGGAGCGCGAGCGGCAGAGACGACGGAAGACAGGGTGTATTACCTGCGCTCGCACCGACGTACTCTTGAAAAGAAAAAAAGAGAACAGAAAACAAATCAAAAGAAACAGAAATATCAAAGCGCTATCTAAAAATGGACTTTACACTAAGGTCTCTCGGATTTTATTAAAGTCATGCCTCAAAACGCGAGCCGGACGTCTCATCTCACCATGACGACCGTTTAATGTGATACTGAAGCCATGCAGAGGAACTACAGCACGCAGTCTCTGGCACCGGGAGAGTGTGAAGAACCCACCGGACTACCAAACTGTACTGATGGCTTGCTTGGAAACATGTCATTGCATTGCTGGCTTCAACTGCTAACCAAAGAGTCTAATTCAGATATCCAAGGGGATGGATACAGTCTGGCACTCCGTGTTATGATAGCTCTGGTTTATTCAGTTGTGTGTGCTTTGGGTCTCGTGGGAAATTCATTGGCACTGTACTTGCTCCATTCACGCTACCGGCAAAAACAATCCTCCATCAACTGTTTTGTCATGGGTTTGGCGCTAACTGACTTACAGTTCGTCCTCACGCTCCCCTTCTGGGCCGTGGACACCGCGCTGGACTTCCGTTGGCCTTTCGGCAAAGTGATGTGTAAAATCGTGAGCTCGGTCACCACCATGAACATGTACGCCAGTGTCTTTTTTCTCACCGCCATGAGCGTGGCTCGTTACTACTCCATAGCGTCCTCTCTGAAGATGCACAGTCGCAGGGCAGCGGCCGTCGGGGCCAAATGGATCAGTTTGGGTATTTGGGTGGTGTCGCTGCTAGCCACCCTGCCCCACGCCATCTACTCCACCGTCGCCCACTTCTCGACGGACGAGGAGCTGTGTCTGGTTCGTTTCCCCGACTCGGGCACCTGGGACCCGCAGCTCTTGCTCGGGCTGTATCAGCTTCAGAAAGTTCTTCTGGGTTTCGTGATTCCGTTGGTGGTGATCACGCTGTGTTACCTGCTCCTGCTGAGGTTCGTGCTAAGTCGACGGATCAGCGGTGTGGCCGACCTGGAGAGCAAACAGGGGCGCAGCAAGCGGTGCTCCAAGGTCACGAAATCCGTGGTCATCGTGGTGCTGTCCTTCTTCTTGTGCTGGCTGCCCAATCAGGCGCTGACGCTTTGGGGCGTGCTCATTAAATTCGACCTCGTGCCCTTCAGCATGGCTTTTTACTATGCCCAGGCCTACTCTTTCCCGTTGACCGTCTGTTTGGCGCACACCAACAGCTGCCTGAATCCCGTCCTGTACTGCCTCATCCGAAGGGAATTCCGGGCCGGGCTGAAGGAGCTGCTCCTGAGGGCCACGCCGTCCGTCCGTCATCTCACTCACTTTTTCCCCCGCAAAGCCAAAGTGGCTGAAGCACCGCCCGTCTTGGTTCTGGTCCAGATGGATGTGTGAGGTGGACATTTGGTGTGTGTGTGTGTGTGTGTGTGTATGTGTGTGTGGGGGGGGCATGTTTGTGTATTTTGGCAAGGACTGTGTGGGACTCCTGGGTTCACCGAAATGCAGTTATTTTTCTGAAATCTTCAGATTTTCGATTGATTACACAGCACAGACTTTAGAAGACTCTTTTGAGAAGTGCCCCAGTTTTGTACTCTGAGCTCCCTCCCTCTCTCTCTCTCTCTCTCTCTCTCTCTCTCTCTCTCTCTCTCTCTCTCCCTCTCTCTCTCTCTCTCTCTCTCTCTCTCTCCCCTTCTCAATCTCTTTGCCAATCATTTTGTTTCATCCATTTTCCCCGGGTTGCATGTCTTCCTCCACTTGCTCTGAAGCCTCTTCAGGGCTTTGGGAGGAGATCTGTCCTGAGACTGTCATCACAGAATCTTTTCAACACCAATTCTTTTCACACCCCATCTCTGAAGCTGTCGATTTGACCCTCTGTTTATGTATTCCTTCCAAGGAACCCATCAGACAAATGATAAATTATCCAGTTGTATTTTCGGTTTTTGAAACAGCATGGAAGAGCTTTTGGGATTTGGAAGCCGGACCTAATCCTCCTGACTCTCTCCGCAAGACATGAATTTATGATGAAGTCCTTCTATCTGCAGTTCTGATCGAAGATCCACACCACATAGAACTTGTCAATTGTGCTCCATCTAATCTAGCTCAACGTCTAATCCAGCAATCTCAAACGATTTCTTCTCTCTTAAAGATATGTATATAACAGAATACAAACACCCACAAATATGAAAAAAAAGGATGAATGCAACAGTTGACATAACAGGACCTTGTAGAGACTGTGTTTGCTGCATTCATGTCAACCATTCAAATCTGGAGCTATTTATTCTCTTTCACTGATTACTTTTCTGTTTTTCTCAGTGACTTGAGTGGGTGTTTACAGAGGTGTATGTTTTGTTTTGTTTCGTTTTTTTGTGGAAAAGTAAAAGAAAACACAGATGAATGATGAATGCCTTCAGAAAATGTAGGACTTCTTTATCTTGGCTGCAGTGACTGAAATGCACAGTGTGTAATATATTAATATGTGTAAACCACTAACTTGCTCATGGGCTATTGTTGTATATTCAAGACATCAATCCATATGTGTGTGTGGGTGCATATATATATATATATATGTGGATGGACTGATGTGTGTATATATATATATGTATATATAGACACACACACACACACACACACACACGCAACCAATGTCCATTAAAATATATTCTAATTGCAAATGTTTCACTTGTAAAAAGGCAAAGAAATTCCATTTCACTTGAAAGGATAAGAGATTCCATTTCAACTGTCTGGGAAAGCTACCTCCAATGGCAAACACTGGGCATAGAAATCAATGAAAAATAATTAAACACAAGAGTGTATTGACAACAATGGGAGAAAGAGGAAATGAGAAGTGTGTGTGTGTGTGTGTTTGTGTACATGAGAGAGAGAGAGAGAGAGAGAGCGAGAGAGCGAGAGAGCGAGATAGTGAGTGTGTCATGTAAACACACTAATGACAGATGGAAGCCTCAGTATTGTTTGCAGTGCCTTGCAGGAGAAACATTTTTTTTTTTTATTGTCTTGCTCTTGTAAAATGCAGTTCAAGGTCAGGACTGGGAAGGCTTTGGTGCTACAGCATCTTGAGGATTTGGAGATGAACATGCTCTCGCATTTGACTGCAGAGCCAAGATCCTCTGAGGACTCAGAGGGAACGAATGTAGTAAAAATGATAATGTATAACAGCGAATGAAGAGAGTTTTTCTGCAGCGCAGTGGAATTCTTGAGGGTGAGCTTACACACATACGCTAATAGATTACACTCTCTTCTCCCTCTCTCTCTTTTTCCTTTACACTCTCTGTC
>NC_044503.1:4703707-4721207 GCF_902362185.1 Chanos chanos | reverse complement strand
TGTGCTCTGTCCTCTTTCTCTTCCGTCGCTTGCTGAAACTACCCAGTCTATAATGAGAGGGTTCAGGATTTTCATGTGTCAGTCAAGCATGGCTAAGATGGAAATATCAGTCATTCAGAGAGAGAGAGAGAGAGAGAGAGAGAGAAAGAGAGCAAGGGAGAGAGGGAGAGAAAAGAAGAGAAGAGAAATGATGGAGGAGCTGAAATGAACTTGGCAAGGTGGGGGGGGGGGGGCGCATAAAAGGGCTATGAGTCATTGCCTGTTGTTCATGTTGAGCGTAGACGCCAAGTTAAATTAAATTGTGCTTGCCCGTGACATCGCAGGTGTGTTTGCGGCTGAGGTAAACAAACGGGAATCAATCTCTCCACGCATACACATTGCCGAAACGCCCGCGTGTCAGATAAGCGTCATAATTAGTTGCTGCTGTTTTATTTTGGAGTCTCTGCTCGGCTCATTGGAGTACTCCCAAACTTTACACTTCCACTTGAGTATAAATACAGATAATCTAGTTTACCAATGGGATTCAACATGGGTGCTCGAACACAAACTATATGTTTTCCTCTGCCGTCCAGGTCTGGCGTTAAGAATCAAACCTGCCAACGTACAAAAATGGTGACGGTTCAATTCTGTACAGAAAAGAAATGCTTTCCGGTATCAGGGGCCCACCATCAGCAGAAGCAAACCAGGCAAATGTTTGGGGCCCTCCAAAAACATCTGGGGAAAGGGGCCCCTGATGGTCACTCATATTGTCACATTTTCAATGACAACTATAAACCCCCTTAAACCTCCCATAAAGGCACTATACAGTGTACCGCTGCTGCCCCAAAAACCCCCTAAGTGGGGCCCCTTCTAGCTACTAGTGATGGGAAGTTCGGATCTTTTTACTGACTCAGATCTTTGAATCTCGTTCAGTAAAATGAACAAATCTTTTTTCAAATCATTTGTTCATTTCATTCATTGGAACTGCTGAGAATATGAAGTGGTCATGTGACAAGTGAATGAGACTCAAACCTGAAGACCCGTAGTTATGATTTGTGAACGAATCAGTCGTTCCTACACTGAGAATAAGCAGCGGTCATGTGACAATTGAGCGGAACACCCGTTTGTGAACGAATCGTGAACCAGCCTGTAGCTGTCACAATTCAGATGAACAAAATAAGTGGTGCGCATGCACAGCCCATTGAAAAAATGAACGAATCGTTACTCCCAAGTCACACAAAAGATTAGCTCAAAATGAACGAATTGTTCATGAACGACACATCACTACGAGCTACCGCTGGCATTATTCTAATCACCGGTTTTTCTCCCTGGGCTTCTTTACCTGGGGCCCCCCAGAGTCTAGGATCGTCTCTGCCGGTGACTTGAATTGAAGTAGGTGCATCGACATTTGTGAAAGGAAGCTCTCAAGCAAATGTCTGTGGAGCTTTTTAAACGGTCATACCTGCTAAGAATACAAATGACGAGAGTGAAACAGTGACAGGCACTGCGATGACACCTCTTCACAAACGACCTGCTCAGATGCAAATGGCAGATTTTAAGAGGTGTGCAGAGTTTGAAAATCAGAGAAAAAAAAGTGCAGAAACATGATTGCATGTTCACAAGGCCCATGTATGACAATGACAATATTATCCAAGGTAACAGGAAAATTAAAAAAATCAACCGTCACGGGTGGCTTTGCAATGTTTGGCCACGTTCTTGCAGTTCGGGTTTGACCTTTCTGCGGCTTCGTGCCGGCGATAACGATTGGGACCAGCTCGCAGACAGTGGGAAGTATCGAAATACCACAGCGTTATCAACCGTTATCATTTGCTCTCAGCCCATAACGTGTCTATGCAAAAAGTCACGCCGCTAAAAGACGCCCACTGGCCAGACAGCTTTCAAATTCCCTTTGGCTACCCGCTATCGCATCTGCAAAACAATGAGCGGGCACCTGGCAGCCTCTTGCCGACCGTCTCTCCCTGGTATTGAGGTGTAAATGTGTAAATCGCTCAATCGCAGAGACTCATTTCAAACGTTCGACCCAAGGGCTGTACGTTGACACAAGGTGTCAAATGTACTTGAGCGGGAGTGAAAAATCCAACATGCAAAAGAGAAGACAAAGAAAGAGCGAGAGAGAGAGCGAGAGAGAAAGAGAGATATTCCTGAATTCCAGTCTATGGGCATACGAAATTAATTTGCACCAATTTCTATTGGTGCTAGCGTTTTCTTGGCACACTGATTCTCAGTTAGACATACAGATAATAGTATAGCGATGAAATTAAAAAGGAAGAAAGAAAGAAAGAAAGAAAGAAAGAAAGAAAGAAAGTGGTTCATTGGTGTGGCAGTTGCCACCGTGGTATAGCCTACTCTGCAACTTGAACTCTTGCTAAATGTCTTGGTCCAAAGAAATGTCAGCGCTAATGAAGGCTAATTAAGGTCTGCTGGGCTTTTTTTCAGGATTACTTGACCTTATCATGTTTTGGTCTTGGCCTTAAATTGGACTGGAAATGTTTGGTAACTGGCAGTTTTTTGTTGTCATTGTTTTTTTTTTTCCCCTCAAATGAAACATTTAAATCTGATTCACTGATAATGCAACACATCATAACATAGAGAATAATTATTTTCTAACAGTAACGACATCAATAGCAATATCTGCTGCCACTGGTGGATCTTTGATACGAATGATTTGATCGTGGAGAATAAGATCTGTAACGTTTGAGTTTGAGCGCTCTGTGCCCTATTTACATAAAAATCCAGATTCAAGCAGTTCTGTTGGAAACTTTCTGTTCAGTGATACAGTTTGGATGAAGTCACCATTTCTCAAGTAAATGATGACTGTTCAACAAAAATGGGGTCAAGAATTGGTTTACTCTGTAAAAATATGTCCAGTAATGAGAAATCTGTGCCGTCACCACTCTCTATGCGACGGCAGCATAATTAATATTTCATTTTTATTCTTGCATTTTATAGTAGTGTTGTTCGAATAAGACCAAAGACGCTAATGCCATCATATGGTTCTCAAAAACGAAACGACCTAACAAAAAAAACGACGTATCAAACAGGCGTCTGATCTCCATGCCCGAGGCTCAGAGTAACTTTAGACAGTTGTTTTTGTAGCTTCTTGTTTGTTTGATATGCACAATAGACGATGACCCATATTTCGAACACGTGGATCACAAAGTTGTAATTTGGGACATTCAGATCATTTCAAAGGCCCCTGTATTTCATGAATCATTCATTCACAATACTAAATTATAAATTACTAACACTGACTGAAGTCTTCACTTTCATATTTACGTCGTCAGTGACCACAAAGTTGGTGGCGGACCAAGTGACCGAGCAAACATGCAAATTTAACAGCTTGAAACTCAACCAGACACAAAGTTCACAACTTTGGTTCTCTGGTTCTCATGAGGATGCGTCTCCTTCGGTTCACTGAAAGTTAAGTTAATGTGGAAGCGATGCTCCTGCTCCCATTTCATATCGGTAATTACAGCCACGACACTGTCTATAATCTGTTAACTTATCAACCCACCCAATGACCTTTACCCATTCAACGGATCTTCAAAACCTCATTAGATATCACATGTGATAAGACAGCAATGAAATGAGATACAATGTTAAACTACCTCATGTCGCAGGTTGGCACTACAGATGGGACCACGTGTAACTTCACACGTTTGTAATACTTGTAATATTAGGTGAAGTGTGAATTGCCATTACACAGCGGGATTCATACCTTGCCACAGTAAGTTTTAAAGTTCGCATTCCACGTTATGTAGTCGGATTCCCTTTCAAACTGTCATATGACCTCTATTCAAGATTCACACAGCGTGTCCAGTTTTATGAGGCGGCAGTCGGGCGTTGACTGATCATATCTTTAGGGATTGTTCGGCTCGAGGGGTTTTTCTGCGAAATCACTCGAGGAGTTTCAAGGAACGCAGCTTGTCAAGAGGAGGAACGGTTTCCAGAGTTGCATTTCAGATTCCTTCAAACGATTGACCAGAGGGATGCACGCCACGTTTCGATCAAACCATAGTCATTCACAGCTGTTTGAGGCTGGACAATCTTGCAGCTGAGGGATGAGTAAACAAGTGGTCAAACTGTGAATGAATTGGAGTAACCTTATCATTTGTCTGTCTATTCCTACACTACATCAATCCAAACAGCCTGTAAAAACACCTTTTTTGCTCCTCTCACTGTTACCTTGGATTTGAGTTTTTTTTGTCACTTATTGTATCTGCTCTCTTTGAATGTTCTTCTGTCGCCTTGCCTTGTTGCGTTGTCTCTCATCGCCCGTGCCTGTAGGGACTCAACCCCCCTCCCCCTTGCTTGCAAAACAAATAAACACAAATCTTAAAATAAGAAGCTTATAAGAAATGGCTTATGAACTGTCTGTATGATTTTTGTATTATTAAACACAAGTGATGGGAAAGAAGGATTTAATGAGGTCGAGGATAACGGCAAAACATAGAGGAGCAACCACCACCACAAAAAAGACTAATCAAGATCAGTTCCACGTAAGACAAGTTTTTAATTTACCTGGAAAGGTTTTTGGTGGTTGGTCACACATTGTGGCATTGTAGCTGTGGCCTGCAAAACAGGGAATAAACATCCATTTGGTAGTCTGTTCCACACGCACATATCCATCCTAGCCCTTTTCCGAAATCTTTCGAAAAATTCGGGTCTTGAATGGGCTAATCAAGACCTTCAGAATCACTGGGTTTTCTGAGGTGGTATACAATCTCCTAGGACTGCAGTTCTCTGCTCTTGTTAAAAAAATCAGGTCAAAAAACATTAAAAATCAATGCTGAAACTCAAAAAGAATGATGTGATGTGAAGTGTGAGGGATAGGACTGATGGTAACTGTGGTTTATAAGTAGTTCTTGTCAGTTTCTACAGGCTAGGAGGATCCTAAACCTCTTTACACTCATCCCTACATATTAGCAAGAGAATATTACAATAATCTGGCTTGTTCATTCAGAAAACAACAGCAGACGAACAAACAAACCTAATGATTCATTTTCTAACCTTTGAAATCCTGTCCAGTATGAGTTAGTGCTCTGAAAGTCCCTAATTACTCAAGCTAAGCCAAGAGAAGGGTCCTTTCCAGACCCTCTTGTACTGGATCATTTCACGAATGTTCTGATCTCTGGTGTCAAGGCTCAGTTGTTTAGATGGTTCTGTCTAACACACAGGACATCCAGTAATCAGACATAATACAGGGCACGAACTTTGAAGCGGCACAGGAAGTGTGTTGTATTTAACGTAAAGTACACAGTGAGGATCTACCAGACTGAGCACAAAACAATTGTCATAAGAAGCATTTCCAAAAGTGATGACAAGAAAAAGAAACAAAAGACGAAAGAAAAGAGTTTTGTGCGTGAATGGTGATAACATTCTGGGAGGGTTTTATTTTTGAGTATATGGTTAAAAAGTTCTGACAACAGAAAGTCAATGTGAATTACATTCTGTGTTGCTCACTGGGAGAAAAAAACCCAAAGATTACAGAGCCTAGCACAACACTACTTCTTATTTTTCATTCCTTCCAGTAATCTTATTCGTCCTCTCACAACTAAGGAATAATGATGAGTTCTAATCTAATTGATCTTTATCTGCCGTTATTTTCTCTCCAAAAAAGTGGAGGTGGTGGTTTTAAATACCTCTTATCAATTAGAAATAGGAATGGGAGGCAGTAGGTTTAGGTGGGTGCAGAGCCGGTCGAAGAATCAGGGAGTCCTGGGTGTGAATCCTTGTAGTACCTCAATATCACCCTTTTGGACCCAAGCAGGTGGCGGCTATGCTTTGCTTGGAAGCTCTTTAGCTCTACTATCTATGCTTAACCCCATGGGGAAATACCATGAACTGAAGTGAATACGCAGGTGATGAAGCATGCAACAAGTATCTTCGGCTTTTGCAAGGCTTTGCAGCTGAGGGATAGCCGGCTCGAGTGTCTCGGCTTGTAAAACGATTGATCTTATGTAAAATGTAATGGTTGAAAAGGTGCCTTTACCATCTTTGTTGCTAAATGCAAAGTCTCCAGAGCCTGCGGAGGTCCCTCTCAGCAAGAGGAATAAATACCTCACAGTCGCTGTGGGATCTTTGATGTCTTAGTTATAGTGGAAATTGATTCTGACCAGAATTACACGTCTTCATTTCTGAACGCAAAAGAACCTGCTGTAAAAAGCGCTGTCCTTTATCAGAGAGCATTTATCACGCGATCCAGCAGATTGACTGCCTATGGCTAAATGACCAAAAGAAAAAAAAAAAGGCAGTCATCAAATCGGTGGGGAATCTCCAGTGACCTTGTGCTGTCATGTGCTATGGCTTAGTTGGTTAATGTGCCTGTCTCAAAGGTAGGCAATCCTGGGTTCAAATCCCAGTGGTAACCTTAAGTAAGTATTGCCTCCCTGCTGGAAAGGGTTGCTTTGATGTCTCTTTGCCAATGGATTGCAGCATATATATGGATGCTGCAATTTCAAGCAGGCCTTTATAGCTGAAGAGCTGCCTGTCTTAAAGGTATGGGTACGGAAAACATATAGGGGTAAAAAAAAGGTAGTGTGTGTTTTTAATGTTGGCACATTCAAAGAGCATCCTTTTTTTATGAATGGAAAAGGGTGTCATGAGATTTACCAACCTACTGAGAGCTTCTTCAGGGATCCAGTGGATAACTGCACAGAAATTCCTCGTTGAAGAAATGAGGATAAGGGTAATCAATAAGGCAGCGGGAATCCTGAAGTGCTTTGCCATTTCACGAACAAAAGCCAATCGGAAACTCATTTCAAGGAAACAGGAAATCCTGGGGCAGATGCCCAGTTCCGTCGCTGTCGTCATTAAAGATTAAAACTATGCGTCTAGCCCGATAAAAGTAGGACTACAACTCTCTTCAAGGCTCTGTGGTGTATTACTGAACACACCGGACTTGTAGTGAAGGAAAGACGGCATTTAAAAGTTGTTGGACGGCAAGAGCTGACTAACGTTACTTTCCAGTCAAAAAAGAGGCTCAAGAAATGCAGTGAATTTATACCCTGAAATAGCTTAAAGCCACAGACAAGGGAAATGTCACTGTATGGAAAGGCCACCAAGCACAGACCACGGCTTATAGTACCTGTTTGGAACTCCAAAGGTCCTGAACAACGCCCACTGATACCTTGAAGGGCTTCTTCTCCCTCTCAGAACCAAGCAAATTGTAGCTTTGATACGAAAGAACCCAGCTCCATTAAGTTACATATATCTCTGCAGGGGAGCAAGAAAAGCAAATGCACCCTTGCTTTGTGAGGCTCTGTAGCTCGAGTCTGATAAGACTTTCGTGGATTTATTTTCTAACATGAAACATGTGTTAAGACAGGATTTTAAAAAGTGTTGTCCCGAAAAAGTAAACGCCGAACAGTGACATCATCAGACATGTCTGGTGCTGTGCTGTAGATGGTGAAAGTGCTTGTGAACCTTGAGTCGGTGAGATATGTGAACCTTTTTATCCCAGCGGTGCCAGCTGAGTCCCAGCTGCTTGAGAGTTCGTCCTTGACAACTTAACCTCTGTGGATGTTCTGTCTGTATGATAACACAGGAGTACACATGTCCACCGGGTCTCTCCACAGACTGCAACTCTAACTTGGCTAGGTACAGAATGTCCCTTGATATGTGGAGTACTTGCTCACCAAAACCATATACCAACAGCTTTCATAAGAACGCTAAAGTTCTGATACATGTTCCAGTTGTTTAAAATTCAAAATAGGTTGTTAATGAGAATTAACTACCTGCTAGGAGTGTTTTTTTTTTTGGGGGGGGGGGGGGGGGGGGGGGTCCTACAGAACATTTTCAAAATCTCCTTTTTGACGAAAAAAGGACATCAGCAATCAACAGTGCGGTGACTTAGCGCGGTGAAGTGCAATGGCTTTACGTCTTATGTCTCATGTACTTACAGCACATGTCAAAAAGAAATGAGGAAATCCTAGAGCTTAATCCACGCAGTCTCTAAGCACAACCTCAGCTCGTCTAGTTCGACAAGAGTAATACAAAAATAATCTTTAGTGCACTGGGCTTCTGATGAACAGGAAAAGCCATTCCAAGGTTGTGGGTTTGAGTCCCACCGGAGTCTCACAGTTCGTAGCTCTCCTATGAATAAAACATTTAAGAGGTCCAGTCGACTGGTGCCCTGAAGTTTGTTACTGCTACAGACAAGTTATATGTCATTGCAGGCTCCATCCCAGAAGCATAATATAATGAATTGTCATTCCAGCAGTTCCTTATTTGTCTGGTGGACCCCGTCGGGTCAAAATTCTCTTTAAGAACCCTGAGGCCTCAAGCTGTGTCTCAGTCATGAACTTTGTAAAATGAGGTAATGGTGCAGTGTGGTTCTTTATCATCCTTTTAATTTATGAATACTGAACTGCTGTAGCTGTGTCTTGGTTGGATAAAAAAAAAAAGAGAGAGAGAGAGAAAAAAAGCAAAAAAAAAAAAAAAACTGACTTCAGAATTAGAATTCTTGTACTTCGGTGTCATGGCAGCCTCAGCAAAGCACATAGTAAAACATCTGGAAAAAAAGAGAGAATGTGTTTTGTACATGTCCTTTCCTCGGTCTGGGAAACAAGGGCTTATTATGCCCATCAAACCAACAGGAAATCTTGCGACTGAATCATAGCAGTAGGTCTTCTGTCCATAAGCAAAACAACATATCTATAGCAACAGAAGCAGGGCTGGAGTCTGCCGGGCTCTGTGGCGCAATGGATAGCGCATTGGACTTCTAGTGAAGGGCTGAAGGCATTCAAAGGTTGTGGGTTCGAGTCCCACCAGAGTCGTAGCACTTTTGTGAATACTGCAAGTCTTCGAGCTGGACTCTTGGCTTTCAGTTCGGTTTACCCATCTTGATCTCCACAGCCAGGCACTGGCTGACAAAGAGACATGAACCTGACTGTTGGGATTCTTGAGCAAATATTCCGTTTCTTGTCTCAGACGAAAAAGAAGAATAATACAGTTGCGTTGTTGTGTGGTCTTTGCCAGCGTGCTAGATTTCAAATAAGGCAGTTTTTGTTAGAGCTTGAGGTCGTTTGTGCTACTTTATTTATTTGATTGCACAAGAATTGTTAGATTTGTAATCTAAATCTAAGGATTTGTACTCAAGGACAAAAGGACACCCAAAACACAAAAGAAAAAAAAAAAGACATATCTTTCACTTTTAGTCTTTCATAGACAAGATAGTGCATTACTGAACTAAAAAGAAGGATAAGGATCAACTTGCTGAGAGCTTCTAAGTTTCCCACAGAGAAATACGCTGAAATCTTTCTCTTCAGTAAAAAGTAAAAAAAAAAAAAAAAAAAACCCTCCCAAACCTTTGGCTTTGATGCTTGAAATACCTCCCTTAGAAAAAAGGAGTTCCTGGGTCCAACCTCACCCCCCCCCCCCCACCCCCCCGGACACACACACACACACACACACACACACACACATACACCTCATTAATCTGTCAGAAACTTTTGCCTCATTAACACTAGATATGATTAGCTGTACATGCACTAAGGGGAGGAAGCTTGAAGTGATTAAGTACACACAGTGATTAACTATGCTTTCTATCTTTGTGTTCATCAGGCGGTAGGCCCTTCACTGCTGTGCCTTCGTTTGCATTTTTTTAAAAAAAAGTCCTGACGGTGAAACAAATGCAGCGGTAAAAACACACACAGAGAGAGAGAGAGACAAAGCCGCCACAGCCGTACGGCGCGGGCATTTCCAACACCCAAAACAAAAACAACAAAGTTGCCCGGAGGGTCTGTGGCTAGGTTGACGGAGGCGCCCATCTGTGATAAATGAAAAAAAGTCCTGCCTGTGAATTCCGGTGGGATCTGTTTATTGTTGCAAAGCGTGAGGAGAACACTTTTTTTTTTGTTTTGTTTTGTTTTTGATCTCTCACGTCCATGAAAGATGGAACAGTAAAATGTGATGACCCAAATAAATAGCACAGTGGACATCAGCTGACAGAGCTTTAAAGGTCCAGAGGTTTCAGGGATCCAGCACACGAACGCTTTGGTTTCGCTTCATTTATTTTCCCCTCTCCAAATACAAGAAGAAAGTTCTTCTCTTAAAATAGGGAAAGGGATGGCTTACCTTGTTACATTTATCCTACAAAAGGTCTACTGGAGAGTGTTGAATACATGTCATGCACCATATCTGCACTTATACTATGTTGTGCCATCTTGAATATGGCTATAAAAAGAAAAAGATAAATAACTGAAGATATACCTAAATAGGGGCAATTTCAAGACTGAGCTTCTGTCAACCAGCAAATTCAGTTCAACAGGCAACAGTTCATTAATCACTAGTGATATGCCTTGGCAAACACTTTATTCATCAGCAGTGGTACACACTGTAGGTGTACCAGATGACACAGATGTGGTATCAGAATTAGTTTTCTCTGTATGGAACAAGCTCAAGGCACCGATAGACTGAATTCTTCCTCCCCAAGATGCCTTGCTCCCCTCTTTCTCAATCAATCAATCAATCAATCAATCAATCAATCAATCAGTCAACCAACCAATCAATAAATCAATCAACTCAGCTAAACAAGAAATGTGAAGTCGTACAAACATTATAAAAGTTTAAATCTGTGCATCCATTATAAGTTAAACTTTCAAAAGTTTAATTTCACAGCAGTTAGCCGGTTTAATTTAGGCAACACCTCTCTACTTTTACCATCTTTGGATAGAAAATAAAAATCACACTTAGCACCTCCTCCAAAGTGTACATACCAAACAGCTTACCTTACTAAAGCTGTGACAGATAACTGTGCGTTTCTTTCCTGACAAAATTCCATCAGCATTACAACACTGTATAACAAATGCAACGGCACTATCAGGGTTTTCTGACAAGCATGAAATTAAGGTAAACACTGGCCAGAGGATTAACTGTCTCTTGGCGTGAAAAAGGAGAGTGTGCATATAATCTGTAGTGACTAAGTCAATGCCGACCTCCTCACGTAGCGAGTGAGCGTTCCCAGCCCAGCTGATAGCTTTCTGAGCCGTATTTACACACCGTTCCTGTGCTATGCATCGTTAATGAATGATATCATGTTCATACTCTGTCCAAATCAGAAATAGTTTACTTTTTCTTCAATTCATTGAGTGCCGCTTTCACCTGCTGCTTCGGTGCGGTATCTCTATTCTAATGAACGATGAATCAAACCAGAAGAGTTCAGAGAGTTCGCATGAGGGTGATTTTTAAAACTGAATCAGTTCACCATTAATATGTATTGACTCTTACCACTGGCGATGTATGTACCTGAACACACAGTTTTTTTTTTTTTTGTCTTTTCAACACAGTAGGTGCGTTCGCTTCGTAGACAACTGGCTTCTTTGAAGCTTGTCCTTAAATTGGAGGTAAAGCAGAAGTGCATCAGGCCATAAAAACATTGCGTTCGTGCTCTGTTGAATCTCACGCAAACTAAGACCACAGAGCACCAGGGACAGCAGAGCGGAGAGGGTGGGTCAGGACAGGCCTCATGGCTTTAGGGGATTTGTGTGTGTGTGTGTGTGTGTGTGTCAACTTTTTGAGTTTCACACCAACACACACACACACACACATACACATACACATACACACACACACACACACAAATCCCCTAAAGCCATGAGGTGAGTGAGTGGGTGAGTGAATGAGTGAGGTGTAGGGTAGAGAGAGAGAGAGAGAGAGAGAGAGAGAGAGAGAGGGAGAGAGAGAGAAAAAGAGAGCACCAAAGAGAGACGTTTGTTATAAAACGTGATTTTTTTTTCTCCAGGAATGAGACCCAGGGACCTGTAATCTCTGATTGACTGATTTCAGTACACGAGAAGAGACTACAAACCTCACTTTAACCTAAAACAGAAAACGTGAGAAAAGGTACGTATGTGCAGCTCGACTGCTCCATGCGGGAAAACATTAATTCTCATGATGACCTACATATGAATAAGAAAACATGACTAATACATTATGCTCACACCAATCTGTGCAAACAAACACTTCAGTTACATACAACATCAGTGTCAACAGCAACTGTCAGAATTGTGTAAAACAGCAAAACCAGATTTTGTAAGAAACTTTTATCCTTATCCACATCTACGGGTATTTATTTCTGTCCCCTTACATTGATCCTACATATCTTTGTATTCCTACACTCTGTTACAGACAGGTACATGATACAGTCTAATAAGAACTGAAAATGTGACCAGGCACTGTGACCCGCTGTTGTTGTAAAATCCCTCCTGTAAGTCACGGTTTGAGGCTAGAGTCTCTTCAGTACAATGTGTGTGTTAGAGAGCGAGAGAGAGAGAGAGAGAGAGAGAGAGGGGAGTAAGTTTTGAGGAGGCGAAGCAGACTTGCGTAGGGTTTCCGTGAAGGTCGAACGAGAGGGACGGCTTTGTCAGATGGAAGGTCTCCCGGGCTAAACGAATTCTGCTGCTCGTTTTCACGAGGCTTCACGCCGGGCCGCTGCCTTCACCGCACGCAACTGGAGTGTGTCAGACGAGCAGGCGGCCAAAGCCGGAGCGTCGTTCCTCAGCTGTCAGCGATTGCTCCGTCTCTCGATCTTTCTTTCCCGGATTTGTGAACGTTTTCACACCTCCTCTGTTTATTTGTCCTCCTCTGCAAATTACCACTGTCATTGACAAGTCACCTACGGAATACGTTTTTTTAAAAAGAAACCCTGTTTCCATAAAGACAGCTATGTTGTCTCTGTTATCTTTAGTCCATTGAGGAGGACCAGAGTGTGTTAAAAGACGCCATACTGGCCCCCCCCCTCCTTTCCAGCACATTCAACTTTGTCATTCAAAGTGAAAAAGTTTTAATGTGTTTTATAACCGCACACTCGTAGAGAGAGAGGGGATCAGATCCATCAGATCTCTAATTTTTTTTTTTTTAATCTCGAATTTGAAAGAGACAAAAAAAAATTCGCCGTGGAATTTCAAGTCAGCCTGAGGGAAGCGTGCAGAGATAGAAAAAAAAAATCTGAAACTCAAATTTAATCTGACTCCCCTCTGCGTTCCTGCCCCCCCCCCCCCCCCCCCCCCGAAACCTCCTCAAACTCTCCCATCTCACTCTCATTGAGTCTGAGAACGGCGGATGGAGCAGATGAGAAGGAGAAACGCTGAGTAGCTCCTATCATTAAGGAAAGATGCTGACGCAACTTGGGACCGTGTTCTGAGATTTGACAGGTTTACAGCCATTCACTCATCCTGTCTGCTCAATGGGAATAACACAGTTCAAACGCACAGCAAATAAACACACACATAAAAGCAAATACAAATCCGGACGAAGGGCGTCGCATCTGTAAAGTGAATAAACTGATGCATTATTCATTGCCTAATTATATTTCTCAACACCAAAAATATGTTATCTGCGGATATTAGTCCAAATCTCAACTCTAAAAAACATTTTTTTATTTTTTACCACTTCGGAAAATATTACATCACCGTAACAGAATATGGCAAAATCTCTCAGTTGTGTTTTGGTACATCACATAGTGTACGTTAAATCATGCAAATGTTCTTCTTCATGTATTTTATCTATAGATTCTCTACTGAGATCTTGACCCATATTCATATGTTAATTTTTTTTAATTTATTATGCTCACCAAACAAGTGTCTTGCTCAAGTAAATATTAAACTGTTCTTGTTTGAATACGGCTGACCTGGAATCAGTGATACCTCTTTCTCAAATAGTGGTTGAAAGCAGGGCAGGGGATAGCCAGGGGAGAAAATGGAAAGAAAAAAAATGCATGATAATATCATCCATTCATCTCTTTAGTAGTACGATGTCTCTGTGGTACTATGCATAATGGCAGAAACACCTTCAGTCCTTAACAAAACCCACAGCGAATCTCCCAGAGGATGGTGTGTCAACTGGTTTTGGACTGGGATTAAATGAGGATATATGAAATATCTTCAGCAAGCTTTAAAGAGGGTTAACAAAAAAAAAAAAAAAATGAGAATGCCAAATCCTTTGGGAGGTGGAGTAGTAATGTGTGAGGGCTTTTTAACCATATGCTCACAGAAAAAGTGGGAAAGATTAGAGGAGAACTGAGTAACATAAAATAGAAGATGAAAGAACATTCATTTTCTTAATGGTTCCCAAGCTATTGACCTAATGCCAAGCTGTCAAAGAAAAGGAGAGAGAGAAAGAGTGAGAAAGAAAGAGAGAGAGAGAGTCAGAGAGAGAGAGAGAGAGAGAGAGAGAGAGGGGAGAGAGAGAGAGAGAGAACTGGAACATGGAAGGTTTCTTCTTTGGTCTTGTCAGTGGGCCATCATGAGAAGGAAGTTAACCTTTTCTGTATTCCTCTACACTTCCAGCTCTGTCTTTGAAGCCAGGTTGGTAAGCAGCTGGAAGACTTTAATTAATGCCTGATTAAACGAAAGCCTTTGTGAGAGGCGACACTGTTTGCTTGTTGCTGTTTTCAGTCTTGATACTTAATCAGCGACTGTCATGGAGCCAGGGGGATCAAACACATGGCAATTTATCAACAGTGGCACGCCGTCTCCTGGAGGGTCACACCCCACGGGAGCGCCTCCTGCCCCGAAACCATCCTGGAAAAAAAAATGTTCAAACACAAAGGGTTATTAGAGATAATGGGGGTTTTTTTCTCCCCCTCTCGAGGCTGTGCCGGTATTCGCTGCCAGTCATCGCCAACGCATAAACATCTCCTTTCAACGATGACATGACGGAGAGGAGTAAAATTACGACAGCCCGGCTTAGACCGTTGTTTGCATTTGTGCTGGAAAGATAAACCTAATTTTGGAAGCAGGCCAATGCAAACCGCGCGTAGGTTTACGTCTGTGGAATGACAGAGTCGCTTGTAATTCTTTGAAATCTGCATTTTTTTTTTCGGTCCTTGGCAGGTGCCTTCATGAGAATATGACCGAGATCGCGTAGCGGAGCCGAAAATGACAGGCTGAGAGGGTGACGGCGTGCTGCCCGGGTGCAAATCGAATCCGCCGGCTACGATTAGGGACGGGGGGAACGCGGCAGGATGTTCGGATCTTCTCCCTCCGGTGGGCTCGGGGCCTTTGAAGTTCTCTTGGGCTCGACGCGATTGTCTGGGCTCCTGGGATTGCGCGGGCCGGCGCCTCTCCGAATGGGTTTCTCTCCACTTCACCTGAGCCCCCCTTCCCTCCAAACCCCCCCCCCCCCCCCAGAAAAACGTGTTCATCACCTTCACCTACACGTCTTCACCTGTCCTCTTTCATAAAGACGCTCGCGGAAGACGAGAAGCATTTCTATCCCCCCCCCCTCGCTCTCGGCCTCTGTGATGGTTCTTAGAACAGAGAATATTGTTTGGATTCTCTGGTGTTTGACAATTTCTTTTCAAATGCTTAAATTATTTAAATGAAAAACATTCAGCTGGGAAATCACTGCGAGCAGTGTTTTAATTGACTGGGCAAAGCGAAGGAGATTTGTGGCCAAATCAATTCCTGGGATGTTCATTTGAATGAAATTAACTGACAAGCGGAGAAATCAGTCTTACACGAAGGGGACTTGTACTGGATTAGTTTGACATTTCTGTTTCGTTAAAATAATACGTCCGTCTTAAGGAAAAGGATCGGCAAGGAAGGGATTCAGTTTCTAAATAGATTTTTTTCATGTGAACATAGTGGCCGAGGAAAATTTGGCGCAAGACCACGTGACTGACAACAGTTCCATTTACCCGCTGCGTGGCACTGCGTCAACCACCCACAGTGTGTTAAATGGCAGAATTCACACTTAGCGGATTACACTTATGGCGATTACCACTTTAGCCCACTTTGAACATAATGGATTTGCCTGTGAGGGTGGGATAAACTAAATTCACACTAAATTCAGTTCTTAAACAAACAAGAAAACTTTTACTTAAAAAACACAGAAATGCCTTCAGGACCACTAAGAGCCTAAAGATCATGCCTGAAGATGATCTAGAAAACCAGTTTAAGCTTGGGAAACAAGGCAACAAAACATTACAATACCTCCTCAGCAGACTACACTGATGCTGTTTCATTCATAAATAAATGGTTTTGAATAAAATATATGGTTTATAAGTCACAAAAAAACACAATAGGTTTCTGTAATGACTTTGAATGATCATTGTTGTTCTGCGAAACAATTTACCTAAACGTACACAGTTTTCTTTACCTGTTTTTGATGATTTGAAACCAGACAATAGCCAGTAATTGATGGCAGCTGGAAACCCAGATACTGGCTGTTAGCTTGGCTCGTTTTTTAATGTCATCTTGTTTTTTAATATTCTGCTCATTGGCTGGCATTCATCAGGTCATATGTTGTCTTCGTGGTGAATTCCAAACTGGACAGTGAGTTTCGAGGTCATCCAGCAGTATCAAAGATCGTGTTCCTGTCCTGTTTGAGGGGGAATACAGCAGACTCCAGACCTCCGTTGGATGGGATATTATCACCGACAACACAGAAATTCTCAAGGTTGTTCATTCTTGGGGTAAAAAAAAAAAAAGGGGGGGGGGTGTTCATTAAGCATTGCATGCTTCTCTGTAATGATGAGTTTGAGTTTTGGATAATGAGATGGGGGGGGGGGGGCATTGTGTGTGCTCATGCATATTCATTAGACTAAGCTTTTAAGATTCAACATCTCAGGGCAGCCAAAACACCAATACAAACAAGAATAGAAAGCGCTGTCAAAGTCTGTCTTTCACTCCATGGCCCTGCTTTACCCCTGTCTGTTAGCAGGAAAATTAAGGTTAGCTTAAAGCAAAATAACATTTACAGAATTCTAACTGTCTGACTGTGTTCACGTTATGCCTTTAAACAAAAATGACAGCAATACACGCTCTCAGATAATGGGATCAAAACACTATCACTTCTTGTTGTTTTGCCCCTTTTGACAACATTCATTTGTTTTTAATACTTCAAAGAATGTTTTAGTGTACAGTACAGATGGAGGGGCAGGGGCGGGTGTTGTCATTGCCACTTCCCTCTGGAACAAAACAAAGATCACAAACATATTATTACTGTCAGTCAAGGACGTCCCACTTTAACTCAAGACGTCCTGTAAAAGACTAATTCAGTTGTCTGTTCTTGCCCCCCCCTTCACTGAACATTCCTCGGCACAAGAGCAGGCTGAGGAGTGAGCGTGCATACAGTGTCGTTAGACGGGCACACAGTTAATTACGGAAGAGAGGGATGAGTATAGTTGAGTTGCGATTGGGTCAGAACCGTTGGCGAGTGCACTCATTCACCGAGGCAATTCAGAAGAGGGGAATTGGCTACGGACACCCGTCAAACGAGTGAGAGACCTTGAATTTTTTTCCTCCCCTATCTCCTCTTCTCCTCTCGCTGACAGGCAAGTGTGTGCCCCTGAGAGAGATTAGTATTCCATCAGCATGTGCCCCTCTCTCTCTCTCTCTCTCTCTCTCTCACACACACACACAGACACGCGCACACACACACACACACACACACACACACAACTGCACTCACTTGACATGGAATGCACCCTCTGCATTCCAGTGCTTCGAAAAAAAAGAAAAATGTCTCGCTATTCATCTCTTCGTCAAGTTTTTTT